>NW_009212159.1:46233-75612 GCF_000690835.1 Fulmarus glacialis
AATCCTGTCAGGAAACTGTCATTAAAGAAAATACTTTTCTTTCTAACTAGAAACTGAGCTATCAGAAAGACGATTGAAGACTAAATAGCTGAACAATTACAGAATAACATTTCTCAGTGCTTTTCTTTCAAGAGCAGAAACATGAGTAATGTACAGTACTCCTCTCACTCTCTCTCAAGTTGCAGCTTATAACCAACTTGAAATTAGAAAAGACCCAGTTTTTCTCAGTGTACTGCCCTTAGCTCATTACTTCTAGAAGAAAGTAAGCCATTATGAGTTTGTTCAAACCAGGGCTCATGGGCTGAGCCCTGATGCCTGGTGCGTACCCTGTGGCAAGCATGTTTGCCTCTGCCCCTAAACCTCTCTCCTGAGGGCAGAGGGCAAAAGGGGGTTACCTGGCTCTTTAAAATAATTTAGACTATATGTTGTATTTGAGAACCTTCATGTGTACTGGGTCTATATGCAGATAGCCAGCGCTTTATTCAACAGCTTTTTTTCGTGCAAGTATGTTCAAACTAAGACCAGTAACATGAGCTCTTGCACTGTGTTTTTATTTGTAATAAAGTATTCAAAAATTCCCTGTAAAAAAGCTGTGTTTTGCTAACTCATCAGAAGTGCTACACTGCAAAAAGGGTAGCCCCAACCAAGAGGGGAGATGAAGAATATTGCATTCCGCTTTCCTTTAAAATCACACTAATATTACACCTGGAGAGCGCTTTTCTTCCTGGTATTGTTTTCACTGTGGCTTACGGGAGATTTGCCATTGACTTTCATGGGATCAGACTGTCGTCTTTAATCCAACACCTTTCTCTTTAATCTGCTTGTTTACAAAAGAGAAACTTTTGCCAGCCAACCACTTCTGATAAGACAAAGGTAGTGAAGAGATGTAGTGAGAGAAGAAAAATGAACTTTCATGCTCAACTACTAGAACAGAAATGTGCCTATTACAACAGCAAAGAGCCATTAGTAAGAGAAGTAATTCTGCTCGCAGTAAAACACGGTCATCTACACAGAAGCATGACACTGCTTAACAATGGCCAAGCTGGGATGCACAGTACGAAAAATACAAGCAGCTCATAAAGGCAGGTGCCTTCTCCCAGAAACCATTTACGGACAGTTAAAGCCATTGGAGAAAACTTGAAGGCAGAGACTGATCAGCAGTCCTAAATTACTTTATTCTACAATGACGATATATAATAAAAATACATAATACATACCGTACAGTGTTAAAAAACAATCAGCGTGCCAGGTCAGGCCTAGTCCCTGCTGAAGCCCCACTTTGATCCTGCGCCCATGAGAAGGCAGCTCCCGCGCCCCAATTAAAGGGAGCCACCAGAACAGCTACACGTCTCTTTCTGCTAAGTCGTCATGCCTGGAAAAAGGTATCCTGCCCGTGCTAAAACCACACACGTATGCCTTTCCCCCAGCAGAAGCTACCCTGTTAGCACTTTCCACTGGCAATAAAGCTCCCAACAGCAGGATGCTGCGTGCGACGGCTTGAGCCCAAAAGTCCTAAAGAAACTCCCAGCTCACGCACTGTCCCAGACACAAGGAAAGAAAGGTGAAAATGCCCCACGATGTCAGAGCACGGCCAAGGAATTCACTCACCATCACCCTACCAATAACGCAGCCCGGGCTCGGGTGCAGGCTCAGCCGGAGGGGAAGTCAGCTGCCAGCAAACCCAGGCACGCTCCGCTCCCTGGTCTGTGCGGGGCACGGGTGAGACACAGCTCTTATTATTTCCATTTCGAAGGGGCAGCTTTCATTTCTGTCCAGTTCCTGTTCGTTAGTGCCCGCTTGCGCTTGCTGAGACAGCTGAATGCCTTTGACTGACTGGAAGACTCCACTGATGTTGCAGCTGTAAAATCCAAATATAATGAAAGTTAGTAAAGCCTGAGGTTGGCAGTGGGCACGGCAAAGCAAAACACTTAGAACCAGCTCATTTTGCCAAAGGAATCAAGAGCATTAGCAGTACAAGTGTGAAAAAGCCCTTCTGGAGTTTCTAATGCTCCACATAGACATTTCCAACCCATCTGGGAGGATATCTGCAGTCCAGATTTAAACCTCATTTGGAAATCATGCCTGTCCCATCTTATAAAGCAAACCAAAGTTATATAGCGTACCGAGTATTAAAATGTGTACTTCACAGCCTGAGCTTTTATGCGCTCTACTTTTCATTCCTAGTGTTTCTCCATGATATGAATTAATGAACTCTGGACTTTACTGTAGTAATCAAGGAATATGACCTTGCAATTATAGTACTGCAGTATTGTTTAAAAAAATGAGTGTCAGAAAAAAGATGCAAGCCTAAGCATAGGCCAGGCTTGAGTCCTAATCCTGCCTTTGCAGCTCTGTAATGCAGTTTTGCATGAGGCTGGGGATTTCTGTGCCTCATTTTCTGCATCAGAAGGATATGACTACTTACCTACTTGATGGAGTCAGAAATGCTTATGAATTTATAGTCCCATATGTCTTTTGAAAGTTCTTCAGTGATTCTAGAGATGAAAAGTAAATTTTTCCACTAGATCTCCTAACCACATGAGTATATTTTATTGCTAAGTTGAAGGTTTTCATTTTCAGATTCATCCAACTGTAAAATAACTATACATTTGGAAAAAATCAAAACAATGTACTTAATTTGTTCACGGTCAGCTTTGGTTAAACCTTAGTGGATTATTCATAAAAGCCTAGAATTGGATCCTGCTATTACAGTGGGATAGGCAAAAGGCTATTGGAGACACAGTCTTTTGTATCCTAGACAAAGAAAACAAACCTTTTGTCCACCAGACCTGGCTCTTTTGATTCACTAATTTTAAATGACACAGTGACTCTCAGGAAAGCATGGTCATTCTGCTCCAGAGAAAGGAGCTGCAGCGTAATAAGAAAGGACAAAACCGTTAATATCAGACCCCTCCTGGAAATGAAATGCCTGCTCTGCAGCATGAGCATTAAAAAAAAAAAATAACGTGTACAATTCTAACCCCACTAAAGTCAATGGTTAAACTCAACAGAGCTAGGCTTTTACTCAGCATGTTTGAATGAGTTATTAAACGAACTTTAGTTGTCCCTAAAAATAAATGTACTGTGTGGATCTAAGTGCAGCTGATGAATAAGAAACCTCGGGAATCTAGCAAATACAGTAGTTAGGGCTAAAACCAGAGACAGCACAGAAGGCTGCAGAAGAGAGTAGCTATTAGTGGCCATCTGAGCTTTATGTTGAATTTCAAAGTCTCTCATGCCATCTACTGGCTTTTTTGTTTACTAACAATGGCTTAAATCTTTTTCCTCCAGGTTTATTTATAGGTCTGATACATTCCAGGCAGTTTTATATAAATTCTAATCAAGGTTTGGGGTGGGTTTTTTCGCTCTAACCTCCACACTTGATTACTATGTGTTTTTTTTCCTGTAAGTACATTACAATTCTGTACCTTTCTGAACAACATTTCACATTGTCCCTGGAGAAAAAGACATTGCCTAAGACATTCTCATTTCTGTTATTGCTGGATAGGCAGTAATTACATTGCAAGCAGGGCTGGGAGAACAGTTTACTAAGAAAATCCAAAGCTGTTTGAAAACTGCACTTACAGTTCTTCCTCAATCAGTGTGAGATGGTTGTTATTTTGGTACCTGAAAATGCTTTAATGTACCGAAAAATATCTGGTTTTCCCTGTTTTTCCCCTGGCAGTTCACTTAGCTGTAATTCACAGTGAACACTTGTATGTTGTAATATTATTAAGTTTACTTTCAGATGGGTTTTGGAAAGCAGGAATTATATATAGATAGATCTGATCACAGCACTTCCCTTCATTATCTGTAGCCTGTTTCTTCCTGACGTCCCAGTTTCCCTCCCCTATTTATCTGTGTCCACCGGCCTGTTCAGCTTCTCTCAGCAGGTCAAACGTGGACACCTCAGCACACCTTCCCCCAGCTCCGGGGGGAGCGGGCAGCCCTGCAGCTGTGCACCGTGGCCCATCTAGAAGCTATTCAGGCAGCTTCAAACTTCACATTGCACCCCATGTTAAAAGATCAGCCTGCTGAAGCTTTTGGAGCTCTCCTCTCTGTGCTTTCCTTCTGCAGCATCTTTCGCCCATCTGTGATTACAAACAGGCTAAGGGCCAGGGACAAGTGTGACGGTAGTTACTGTAAAGGCGGGTTGATATTAGGCAAGGTTGGAGTTCAGGGCCCAGAAGGACCTTGAACATCAAGACCTGTGTGGGTTATCCTGGAGTACTCTAATTGCCATCTGCAAAACAGAGGTAAAATTAAATCAAACTCTTTACAGTAGCAGCTAACTGGGATTCATCAGGTTGTGCATACTGTTAGTCCAAGTAAACTTGAGTCCTGTTACTGGATAGCTATGTTCTCCATCAACTTTGATGCATTTTGCCTTTAGGTAAACTGTGAGTGCTTTGGAGAAAAAAAATACTAATTGGAGACTTGCACGATCAAACCCCAAGTCCTGCATGAACTCTGCAAGGGTCACTATAACAAATATAGTGCTAAACTAGGGTGCTGAAATAACAATCCTCCTGCTTTTGCCTCACTGGGAAAATGGATCAGTCTCTTTTCGTTCTGAAGCTTCAGGGCACTTTCATGACTCTTAAAATCTTCTTCTGGGTAATGAAATGAATTTCAAAATATAGTAAGTTGTGAAAAATGCATGAAATGTTGTGACTAGCTCCCCTCAAACCTATTTCCATTATTTTTTTACATTATTTCCTCCATGTATCGTCTTAACCTTCGCAAGTAGAAGTAACTCAACATTCTTTATAGGCATTATATGAAACAATATTTAAGTGCCTTTTTTAATAGTGGTCATATCTGTCTCTCATGCGATTGAGAATTTACCATAGCTAGAGCTGCTTTGATGCTGTGTTTTCTTGCCAGCTGATAAAAAGATAATTACAGCAAAAGAAATAGAGCCAAGAATTTGGGCTGAATAAGCTAACACGCTAGAATTCTACTTAGATTCCTGCTTATGTGGTCAAAATAAAACTCTTAATATTCAAGATCTGTTCATGACCATGAAACTTGAGGGATGATATACAGATTAGATTCACTATGGGCGTGAGAGATTGATGCAGGCTCAGGCTGGGGCTAGAAATGGCAGTCAAATGTTTATCTCACCGTGACACTAACCTGTCTACATAACTTGGTATCTGAATGGTGTTTCACCTTTGTGAAATGTGGCTATACCACTTCCATTTCATCCTAACTTGGACATCTCTACACCATGAGTCATAGTGCCTCCACTGCCTCTGATATTACAATTCGCTCTATTGCAAGACCTGACTTTCATGTGTCTGAAGCCAGAGTACAATCTTCTCCCCAGAGTGATGTACTAAATTCTGTATATTAGGGAGAGTTAAGCACTTTAGGTGGTATCTTCTAAGGTATCTTCCCCCTCCAGCCTGATAGCTACCTAGACTATTCAATAGGAAATGCTGAAGAGGTCATCATACACATCCCATTTCCGAGGGCCCCAGGCTCCCTGGGAACAGGTTTCCATACCTGAAATCATCCAGGTTCTGGCAGCTATGTTGCCCCTTCTGAAACACAGCTGGGGGATGGAGGGGAGGGGACAAGTCTCACATCTCGGGTGACTGTTCAACCCATTAAGTCATTGTAGGAAAATAGCTGGGAACCACAGTTGTATCATTGAATGAGCATAATCACAGATACTGTGCTTTTGTGGGGTTCACCGATAGAGATTAAGGGGTGTAGAGGGAAGAACCTCTCGTGTGAGGCTTTTTATGACTTACGTGTGAAAAGGGGCTGAGCCCCACGGCTTTTCCAGCACTTCTGAGCAGAGGCAAGGCTGTTCTTCAGGGTGCCGGAGAGCTGACAGTTTGTGAAAATTAGGCACCGATAGACTTTGCTATTTAAAGGTATAGAAGGGAGCATTAAGGATTTCAGTCTTGAGTACAAGCGCCTACATTGTATCTAAGTCTTTTACTTTCCTCTGTGAAGCTGGGCATCAGTCCCTACAACGTTACAGCTTCACATTGGAAAATCCTGATGCAACCAAACTGCAATGCTCCAGAGGAATTAATTGGTGACCTTGCCTGACAGACCAAAATAAATCTGGCAGGCAGGTTGCCCCCTTTGCCAAGTGCTCAGATCCCCAGCTGCAGCCGTACAGATTACACAGCTTCCTGGGCCGGGTAAGGTTGCCAGCTCCGAGCCCAGCCAGCAGCCAGCTCCCCCGCGCTGCCTCCTGCCTTCAGCTTGGCTCTGCAGGCTCCTGAGCATGCCCAGGGCCAGCTGGTTAGCACCAGGCAGACAGGGAACCTGGCACTCCCCCCACCTTCTGGCCAGCTGGTGGATCGACAAAATGGATTGCTCCACTCAAGAGAAATGCTGGGATGCCGACATCTCCCTCCTGCGCAGAGTGAGATGCAATGTGACAGCCCGGAACTCCCCTGAGACGCAATTCCTTTTTGCAGCGCGCATGGGCTGCTCTCTGCCTAGCTTGCTTCACTCGTGCAGGGGACGGAGGAGCTTTTCAGGTGTGGTGTGATGAACCTATTTCATTTATATTTTTGAAAGGATCTGAAGCCCAAAGCACTAATTTTTTGTACATCCTTCGGCATCCCATTCCAGCTTTCTCTTGCTGGGGAGGCACAGACTAGCTGAACTAAAGGTCAAGGTTTAGGTTACCGGCACAGGCAAAGCTCTGTGCTTTGTGTGCTACACAGTCCTACCAAATCTGCAGCTTTACATGAACAAACACCTACAGAGAGAATCCTGGCCTGGCCAAGGCAGAGTCATAGCTCAGACTATAGTATTGATTTATGTCATGTCAATATAAATATAATTAAGAAGGATTTCTCATTTCTTCCAAAGCTTCTACCACCAATTCTAATGCTAAATCCTTTATGGTACAAACATTTGAATGTCACCTTCACTCACCTGCTGCATGTTGAAATGCACAAGTTTTTATCCCTCTTGAACTCTTGCCTTATCATTAGCATCCTTTTGGACAACATTCCTTCCTTAAAAGTCTTATTTTAAAGGGTTTTTTTCAATGATTTATATATGCAACTGATTTGTTTTGAGATTAGGTGATCAGGACTGCCCCATATATAATGGCAATCTAAATATTTTCTGTAATTGTGTCCACTCCTTCACCATTGTCCCAGTCATCAAGTCCCCCCATATCGAGCACAAGAGACAAGCATTGCACTGCCACAACAGTTTACATTTGCGTAACCTCCGATAACCTCTGCGCTGTAGACAATGTGAGATTTTCACCACTGCTAGCTGTAAATGCATTTGTTCAGCCAAGCTGCCAAAATTCATAGTTTAGCTCGGGAAGTCCTTCATCCAATAAGGCTCTCATTACACTTCCACCATTCTACAAGCACTTCATTGTAAGGCAATCAAGATGGTAAAAAATAGTACTTTTTTAAAACCAACAGCCTCAAGTCAGTGGGTGTTTGGAATACAGATGAAGTGGGATCACCCAGGTCGGCCCCCTCAGGAAGGTACCTGATAATTTCCAGATTACATCATCTTTGATTTTCAATCATTTCCTCAATAGTTGCACTAACAGCACTGAAATTATTGAACCTCACCGTTTTCCTCCACATCGACATGCACTCTAGGAAAAAAAAAGTTTCTTCTGCTGCAAAAATGTTGGTAGATCTTTTAAAACACTGTAGGAGAATAAAATACATGGCATAGTCTGCCATACTATTTCAATGTCTCAAGTCTGAAAACTGCAATAATTTTTCTGAATGACAGACAGAAAGGTTGCTTACTTGGTTATCGCACAGCAATTTCACAGCTACTGGTTTCATTACCCCCTTCCCTCCCCAAAAGATTTCCTTCATATGAAAGGACCTTTCCTACTTTAAGTACTTCTCTTCGCCTGAATTCTTCATTATGCTGTTTGTAGGGCTTATTTTTCCCTTGTCAGGCAGAAAGCAGGGTCCTAATGAAAGCGCTACATATTCAAGTGCATCTCAACAAGCTGAACAGACTCCTACAGCAAACCCCCAGGAAACCCACCTGCAGCCCCCGCCGCTCCTACCACTGCTCCTGCGCTCATCTTCTAGGTGAGAGACTTGGTGGTCTCCTCCACGGCCTTGCCTTTGAGGCAAGGGAGCAGCGGGAAAGCAGGCTTACTCACGCTGCCCCTGACCTCTAGGTGAGAAGAAGCCTTCCCTGTACAGTTACATGCTCACAGGAGAGGCTGATAAATAGAGCGAACCATAAATCAAACAACAGAGTTAAATAAAATCCATTAGCCACGTTCTCTGCAGAGGGCCCTTCTTGCCTGGCTCCTGGGGGTCTGTCGTTTGCAAACTCGCTGCCACTAGAGGGCAAACGTGACCAGGCCATGTCACAAAAGAAACGTCTCTACGTTCATATCTAATCAATTTTAATTATGGCTTGTTTTGTGAAAAGAAGCCTCTTTGACTGTACCTTCAGAAAAGATACAGTAATGGTATCTTTTACCAGACACACCACTATCAGACACAGGAAAAGTATTCACAGTTGCAACTGTGCCAAAACACATTGCCGCTTCACTACATGTGGCCCTAAAAATTTTATAAATATGCAAGTCAAACACTCTTCTCAAATAATCAAGTAAAAATCTGGTATAATCTTGATATGATTCAAACCAATACAAGTGAAAACAAGCTAGATACATTTGACCCTGTGGAAAAGAATTATTTTGAAAAATATGTTCACAGTAACCAATCGGAAGGTTTCCGAAAACTGTTGAGATCCCTCTCTGGGAATCTCCTATTAAAGGAGGAGGTGATACAATGAAACATCTAGGCTGACTCCCTCTACAAGGCACTTGCCTAGCTTTCATCTCATTCTGAATGAGCACATTAGCAGTTCAAGTCTCATTCAACAGCTCTTTATAATAGCGTCAGGGTCTGTTTCTGGAGTTAGTCATTATCACATAATATGGGCATTTAGCTATTCAATGTTAGGATACAGGAGATAGCTTCTAGTGTGGCAAAGTGAAAGGAAGAAAGTAAAGAACACACACAATGCGTAGGGAATAACTCAAGATGTAATTTAAACTACGAGGAGAAAATAATATTTTTTTGATAATTGCTTGAAAGGTTTGTGCAGGTGATTTTCCTAATGGAAAGAAATGATAGGTTTGAAAAGATCCTGCATTCATACAAACCTGCAGAATTGGTATCAAAGCTCAAAAGCTGGCGAGTCTGTTCTCCCCTTAATGTAAGCAAGGCAATATTTTTCTTCAAAGGGAGGTCCAGCTTCATAACTGCAATGAGATGCAATTGCACCGATGTCTCTGGAGTTGCATCTGCCTCTGGTAGCAGTAAGTGACCGCCCAGCATCAGGATTTTGTAAAGATTAGCCCAGCAAGCACATAAAATATCAAAAGCTACAGGAAATTTTCAGCGTTTTCCTTCAGCTCTTCAGAAGGGAAGTTGTCAGAGTAGCTGTCTGCTGAACATATCATCTGCCTTACTATAGAAAGAAGGATGTCAACACTGCATGTCAAATCCAGCCCTGAGATATATTTTTTAATGGGCAGGATCTGACTTAGATCCCAAATCTCTCTGCAATTACCTGCATCTATAGGAAAGGCACAAAAGGATTTGTCTTAAAGAGCTCTCAAACTATTTTCCAGTCTTGCTTTTTGTGACAGAAGCAAAGTAAAAATCTTAGGAAAATATTTTCAATGGCATTGTTTGAGGAGATTGTAAGTTTTAGCTGTTCCCCCATGCCCTCACACCAGCAATAGTGCCGCACAGGTGCAGTTTGGCCAATGCCAGTTTGCTCTCAGCCACCACCTCTCCTCGGGGTCTGGTGACCTTTCCCCCATGACTTCCAGCCTTCTGTCAGCACCCAGACACCATGACACACGATGGCTTTCAGGAAAGAGATGGCTCAGAAGTGGGCTAATGCCACCAGAACTATTCATCTACTACTAGAGCCTATTACCTTCAGAAAAAGTGTTTGGGATGATGCAATGTGGATTTAAATGACTCTCTATCTCTACACTAAAACATAGGAAGGGAGAGCACAGAAATACAAGCACGTTAAGAGAAAGCTGGACACTTTCAAGATGTTTCAGCTTAACCTGTGTAATGTATCGAGTATGCCAGCGGTCCCCTGACACGGCCGTCAAGGGACATGCCGTGGCAGAGGGAACGGACACCGCTTCCTGAAGCCAATGTTCACGTGGGCGCAAGAGGCAAATTAATTCATTCCTGTCAACACGGACTATCATCTTTTCCCTGCTGGTCTTTCTTCCTGCTCAAAGCATATATCAAACACAAGCAGTAGTGTGACCAAAAGCCTCAACTCTGCCGCAAGAGCTCTACCTGCCAGGAGCCCTTCCCACAGGTAAAGGGAAGTCATGTCAGCCAGGTGTGAGCGTCACCACGTTTCATAGCTGGTTTCTCAGGTTCGTTTTTCACATCCCACTGCAGATGGTCACTTCAGAGCTGTATCCAGCCAATATGACTAATTCATTATGCTGTATTAGCCCAAGAGCAGGTCTACAGATGCAAATTGCTAATGATGGCACTTTAGGATTATGACACCTGATCCTTTACATCCTTTTTTTTTGTGTGTTTTTTTTACACCTACACAAAGTATGCACAGAGCCCTAATGTGTCTTTTTACAAAAACTTTGTGGATGTTCATAGAGGGAAAAAAGGAGGAGAACGAAACCTTTATGGTTAAAGGAATTTTTTTTGCCTTTGTAACTTATTCCCTCCTGAGTTGTATTCACTAAGCATAAAAAATGTGCTTTGGTGGGCCAGGGAAATAAATCTCTGGACAGATTTCACCAGTGCCCCTATGGATTCTTAAGAGGAGCACCGAGGAACTGTTCGTAGTTAAGCCAGCACCGTGCAAGTATAAGGGGATGAGACAGCACATCGTCTGCTTAGCCAGCACACCTCAGCTCCTTCCCTTCTCCTCTTAGACACGAGAAAAAAAAAAAAAAAAAAAAAAAAGAGTGAGTGCTGTAAAAGGTGATTCCCTGAAACTGTATGAACAAGATTTTCTCCCCTCTAGGGGAATTCTCAGCTGGGTGGATAAACTCCTGCCATTCTGGATTGGGCTGGATGCAGCAAGTCATCCTAGCCCTTACTTTTCCTAAGTTTCTGGTATCTTTCTCTGCTATCATCAGCCAATTTGTTCTTTAAGGCATATGTATAATTTCAGCATATCTTAAATTTTTAGAAGGGGAAAAAAGACTTTGAAGTGTCACATGAATTATGTTTTCAGAGTATGGTGGTCCCTAATGGGACAAAAGTATGGCAGAAATGGAGTACCACTGCCTTCTGCTTCTCAGCTGATGTGCTTGTGTCCATGGCCTGAGCACCTTCCTCAAAAGAAGGAAATGTTTTCTTCATTCTAGAGGAAAGGATGCTCCAGTGCCAAACAAATGGGCAACCTTCTAAGAACTGATCCCCAAGCAGCCTCCCTGCAATTGCTTCTGGTTGAAGACAGCACAAGAATTCAGTTTTTCACAAAGGCATTAGGTAGAAAAGCTTTAATTATTAAAAGAGTGTGAATTAAGCAGATACTGTGCTGCACCTACGGTGCCTTGGTGAGAAGGCGCTCTGTAAACAGAATTATTATTTCATCAACACAGTAGACTCCTCACTTAATGGCTCACTAACTGGGCCAGAGATGAGATTCGATGTGAAGAAATCAATGACTCAAAGCAAGAGATTCAGCAAATATGAAACACCTAGTGCTTAGCTCTTACGATTGCATATTGTCTCCTGTGGAAGTGACTCATATCATGCAGGGAGAAAATAACACTCCTGCTGCTGCGTCCAACTGTATCCATAGGAGATAAGACTGAACTGGTGCTTGCTAGCACTAGACTCCCATACTTTAAGGGGGTTTTATTTGCTTTTTGGTGTTCACCTTCTGTGCTATAGCTGCTAAATAAATAAGCATTGCTACTTCATATTTCCAAAATGGTCTTAGTACCTTTTTTTTTTTTTTTTTTTTTTTAATTTGTGACATCAAAGTCAGTATTTCTTAGTAGTGGTAGCCTTATTTTGGTGTCCACCAGATGTATACATCAGTCAGGATGACTCTGCTGTACCGCAGAGCAGAAGCACCAAAGGGCATCCTGCAAAATTAAATGGTGAGAATAATGAAGTCCTTCACAATTCCTCTCTGTTCTAACCATTATAACGACTCGAGAGAGCAGAGGAGATATTTTCAACATGTGGCTATAGGTGCATGACTCTTCTTCAGACAGCTGGCTAGAGGGTAAATGGCAAAAGCAGTAAGTATCTATCTCTCCTCCCCGGGAGTGAGCATGATTCATGGATGAAGAATACTTTATTTTCCTACTCACCAGCATACTGAGGCTTTACTGTGAAATTACTTCTTAAGTTTCCCCCTTCTCTTCAGTGCTAATTTAGGGATATAAAACTCACCACGCTGGCTCACTTTTCACTGAAGCGGTTTCAGCTTCTCTTCCAGATTCTCAGGGAAAATCTCGGCTTTACATTCATCAGCTCCTAATGCAAAACAGCAAATCTGACTCTGCAGAGAAAGGTTCCTGGTGTAGTCGGGAGTATCTGCGCAAAGGGGGAGAGGCAAGTTAAATTGCAGAGGAAATCCTTCATTAATAGTGCCAAAGGACCGTACAAAACCTAACTAATTCTCTGAAAGAAGGAAGGATTAATATCCCATTTTAGAGGGAGGAAAGTGAGATAACAGAGCAAACACCCAGGAAAATTAACAGCCAGGATCACTGCGGCTTCAGTTCCACATTCATTCCCACGGGTGGAGAGCCAAATTTGGGCAGAATCTCTTCTATTTGTGTGGTAGTTTGTTTATTTGTTGCTATAGAAGGAACAGCCCAGCAAAATTTCTCTCAGAATTTTCTTCAGAATATCCTGTCGCTTCTCATTTGGATTTTTTTCCTACCAACCTGCATCTTTACCAAATAGGACAGTTAACAGTTAACATGACAGAAAACAATTATAAATTACACAGAACTGTGTTGAAACCAGACTGCCACCTTTCATGTGTTTTTTTAAGATAATCTGTCTTTCTGACACACCTTTCTGGCTGCTTTTTGTCGGGGGGAATAATGCAGCACAGAAATACACTGTTGAAAAATGGCAGCTTCCAATGCTTTCCTCAGAAAAAGCAATAACCTTTTCCTACACGTAATTGCACTAAATTCACCAAGAGCACATAATGGACAGGAATACAAAATGAATCACAGCATTTCTATACAAAACAGCTGTTCCATGAACTGGCCATGATGATTTTTGACTATATGACTGCATCTGTAGTTTGGAAACAATTAGCCAGAAGCAATTATTTATCTTGAGTTGTCACACTTGTTTTATCAGCTCTTTAGGGGGTTCTCATGTAATCATAGAACTTGCAGAGCTGAAAAAGCAGGATTTTCCTGCTCTAGTTGGACCAAGAAATAAAATGCAAATCAATGACAGCGTGTTTAAATAAAATTTGTACTATCCGATTTCATCCATCATTTTCTTCCTTTCCTTGTTAAGACAAAAATATTACATGCTCTCAAAGACTCAGGAGATCTCAAAATATATTTAGGAGTCACACCAGTATACTGGAATCAGGAGAATGCAAATAAATCCCATCCTTCATTGCCTCATACTTTCCACTCCTCTAATTTGCAGTGGTAAATTTGAAATCTGAATAGTCTCATTTTTCAGAAAGCACTGAGCACTCCCCAGTGCCTCTTGCAGCCACTGGGACATGCAGCTGTGACATTCAACACCTATGCAAATCTGGGCCGAGTTATCTGCAGTGAGACAACTAACGCAGCTGAGAAAAAGACTTGTTTTGCCATCTCGCAAGGGAATGAAATCTCTGTGGTGAGCTGCTGGCTCTGTAAGAGGTAACTCAACAACATTACAATAATGTAAGCAGCCTTAGGAATAGGCTAAAAGTCATTAGGCGGTTGGTTTTCAGAGCATATCAGGAGACGATATATGGCACCATCATGCATTCAGGAAATCATGTTCAGGGTTTATAAACCACAAATGCAAATAAGGCCTGGCAAGCTTTATACTGTGAACGCATAAATAGATTTAGCATATGTAAGTCATTGTGTAGCTCAACTGGAGAATTAATACCGTCCAGGAAAAGATATGCCAGCGTAATAAGAAGTTTCTGCGTAGTGTGAGGTGAACAGTACCCAGGACAGTCAAGTCAAGCTTTCTAATTTCACATTTCTGAAACAAGAACCAAGACACAAATGTCTCACTTATGCTGTTGACATTAGACATCATTTTCCAGGACATCCTGAGCAGTTAGCCAAGTGCAGCACGGAACAAAGAACTTGCTGTTACTTGTTATTAAGTTATCTGGCTGCTTAGGTATGGGCCACAGCCTTCGGACAGTCACTCTAAGCACTCGGTTTGCAAGCAATAAGCATCACTTTTCTGGAAACTAGTAAGGTTCAGACGTTAACTGCTCAAGTATGTATTAAAAGGCTATTTCCTTTCAGCGCTGAATTCAAACCACCCATTTGTGCTCATACAGTTCTTTTAAAATTAACTTCCTTCTTTTACCTATAACCTTTTTTCTCCTTTTCTTTCAGAAGCAGCTGTTGAACATGCAAGCAGACTGAGGATCTGTTTGCACTTTCCCTGTTGAAACATTCACCAGCCTCCTGTGCTGAATCCCGATTCACCAGGTCCTGCAAGCTGCCAGCCTCGTGTCCTCAAACAGCGAGGTGGCTCCTGCTCTCGCTCCGCTCCTGCTTTCTGGGCGCAAAACCTTTTACAGAAAAGGGGCTCCGGGGCCCAGCTGCTATAGGTGCACAGGACAGGCAAAGAGCTGAAATGCACCTCATCCTGAATGCCGAACACGAATCCTCTGCCTCACAGCTCAGGGAGTAATGAAAACTGAAGACACAAAGGGATTTTGCACTAGATTTGTGAAAAATCCAAGCTGAGCTGACAATCTAAGCACTTCTCTGTCAACAAAGCCTGTTTGGGATTTACAAACTAGCTGTCCCTCCCGAAGAGTCTGATTTATTTGGTATGCTTTGAGCAATCTTAATGCATGCCAAGTTTTTATTCACAGCCATGGCATTTTGCATAATACCCGAGTAGAGTATTTGCTTAGGATGTGGTAGACCTGGATTCCAGGCTTTTCCCTGCTGAGGAGGGCTGAAACCACGGCTTTCACCTCCTGCGGGAAAACGCAGGAGGGACTGGGCCAGGCGGAGCCTACAAAGAAGCACAAACCTGGATCCGAGTGGAAGAGACCCAGGACCCAGTTTCTGCTCCCTGGGATGTTCAAACATCTAACATTAGACGGCATCTGGATTAAAAAACAAATACAAGCCAGGAATAATCAAGGACATAGAGACTGGGAGCAAGAATACATCACTCTTGGCCAAGCTCCATAATCACTAGGTTAGATAATGATGCCAGACCCCTTGGCAGACCTTATTTGCAAAGTCCTGATGCAACCGTATTATGTCAGTTCTGCAGCAGCTTGAATGCCAGGAGGTATGTGTCTCTGTGCTGCCCCTCCATGGCACAGTGCAGACGTACTTTCTTCTCTTTTATTGAAGCAGTTTGGTACAAACTACCTTACCATTCCCTGGGTCAGAGAGAAGTTATACGTAATAGTCAGTAACATTAATGTAACAACTACTGCTCCACTGTTATTACGCATTTCTAAATTGGGACTGTCCATGTCCTTGGTATCCATGGTACTGCCTGCACCTGGAGCAGGAATCCTTCCTGCTTAATTTCAAAGATGTTCTGTGATTACAGCAGTCATCCATTTAATTGGGGCATCATCCCCCTGTTTCAAGTGATATTTAATTAGGTTGCAGAAAAAGGAAAGCAAAATTGAGAATTCCCTACCCAGGAATGAATACCTTAAAGGATTTTAGAATAAATGTCCTCGAGGATTTTAGAGTAAAGATGATTTGACAAGGAATAGTAAGATGTTATAATTCATCTGCCCTTGTCTTTATTAACACATCTCACCCTGCCTACAATGGGGATAAGATTTGCTGGACAGCTGCATTTCCAGGTCAGCACCCTAAGATCAGGGAGCATGCAAGAGGCACTGCCTCATTCCTCCTCCCTGGATGGAGCCCTTGGTGTACAAAGCCTTCTGCCCACAGCCTGGAGTCAAGTGCCTATAGGATGGAAAGGACATTTCCCCCTGGCCTGTTGAAGTGGCTCTGAGCATAGCAGCTTTCATGAATCCCACCCTTGAGCCCTACTGATCCTGTGGGGTATAGGCCACCCGAGAGTTAGACACCTCAACTCCAAGCATAAAATGTCTTGTATGTCCTTAGAGAATTAGCCCTCAGTTTTACTCTGTGCAATTTCCTATCTAACTGAAGCAGTTTGAGCACAGGTGCATTTAAACCTGCAAGGCACTCGGATTTCATAGGGATGGAGAAGTACCTAAGATTCAAGCATCAAAGACAACTAGATGACCTCCTAGGGGAACATGAGTCTACTTTAGCTAGTTCTCAAGACAAGCCATTTGCCCAACTATAGTCATGAGTAGTTGTTGCAAGGGTTAACTACCATGCAATTTGTCTCAGTGGAAATGTTAGACACTTGCAAACAACCAGGAGATATAGTAGTGCAACATTAAATGTAGGTCACCACAGTTTCCACAATAAACACGTCTTTTTTTGACATTAACCTGCCTTTGACTCACAGTCCACAAAAGTTAGATCATTTCCAAGGAAGTTTGCCACATTGAATGTTCAGTTTTTAAAACCTGATGTTACGGCTGTGCTATTATTGTGCAGTATGCATTGCTTGCACAGCAAGATTAGAGATCCATTTCCAAAAATAGGGTCAAATTTATAAACCAGCATACAGTGCATTGTCTCTTATTCTAATAGGATTTTTTCCTTTGTACTCTTTCCTGTTTAATGCAAAGTGAAATTCCATTTCATCTTTAGTAAACCTTTCAGCTGAAATATAATTTTGACTAATAAAACCTCCATAAACACAATCACTTTTATTATGTATGACTGCAACAGTCAGACCTTGATAATAATACTTGGCATGACTGGCAGCAGCATGGACACTGCTCTTATAAAGAAGAGATAAAAAATTACATCCCAGTAATTTGGAGATACTTCTTTTCTCTTGAAAGGGAAAGTGGAAAAAAAAAATTTACAGATATGTTATCTTGTCAGATGCCATGCCTATTACTGGTAACACTAGTATTGTTATAGTTTTAACTGTGGTGCTTGGAAACACCAGCCTGAGGTTAGGACTACTGAGGTCAGAGAGCTGCCTGAACAGAAATGATGGTCCTTGTCATGAAGGCCCAGAGTCGGAACAAACAAGACAAACAAGAGTAGAAGAAAATGGTTTTTACCGCCATTTTTCAGATAAAGGAAAAGGAGCACAAGATCTTTAACTAGTATAAATCAGTGCAGTCTCATGGACTTTGCCATCTTTGGAGTGACTGTTTTTCTGTATCTATTAAGCATAGTAAAGGCCATCAAAAAGCATTGGACTAGTCAGTCCTGCACAAGCAAAACTATATCCATGTCCTCACTAATCTTTTGCATTACTTATAAATTTTTATAGACATATTTTAAATAACAGTTTCTATAAAGACTGATCATAGAGCGGACTGTTTTGCTGACATTTTTATTGCCTACAAAAACCTCTCGAGTTCTGGAATTCCAGCAAATTGCATCTCCCTTAAAGAGCACATCGATTTTATCTGTGCATTTTCCTAGCCAACTTACCTTCTTCTCTTTTTTCATGGGTGTCATAAGCTGATCTTTGGGTTGACCCAATTCAAACCAGAAGTTGGTTTTCTTGTTTCAATTGTTTTTCTGTCACACCCTGCTTGTGCCCTTTGCCTTTCTCCATACCAACAGCTTTGCCAGAATAAAACTTTGCTGTTCAGCCAGATGCGAAAACAGCCTGCAAACAAGGTTAGAGTCCTTTTTTGGTTAGGTATGCCTAGCCCAGTCCGCAAAGTCCTGACTAGTGTGTCAGACTGTTTTCACATTTCTTATTCTGTATTAACAAAAGGTGTCTTTGAATCATTAGGTCATCTACCTGCAAATAAACCAAAATTTTGATAATGATGATAAAAAATAAATCTTCGTGTGGCACGATGCATATACTTTACCTCAAATACATACAACATTATCTCCTCTCAGTGCCAGATAATTTAAAAGAATCTTTCCAAGATATCCTGGGTAATCCAAATCCAGGCAGATTAAAAAGGATACAAAAGATGTAAAAGGCAATAAACCTGTAGTTCACCATAGCACATGGAGCGCTCCCTAACACTTGTTGTTTTGAAATTACTTCTGTTGCAGTGGCAAGCGAGTGTCTGCGCTTTCACCTGGAAACAAAGACTGAATTATTTTCCCTGCTGTCGAGGGAATGTTTTAATTTCTTGCGTTACAGTCACTTGAAAGTTCGTCACCTAGCCTGCAGGTGGAGGGGGAGGGCTGCGGTTAACGGGCTCCCCGGCGTTCCCCACAGAGTTACGTGCCTGAACTTCAGCTGAAACTCAACACTGCGGCTCTCGCAGATAAAGCAGGACGCGGACCAACAGCGTGGCATATGCGTAACTGAACAAGTGTTTCCAAAGGCACATTCTAGTCTCAGCCATACAGTTGTAACTTGGGAATATGGTTTTGCATTCCTGGGTATGTTGACCAGAAGAGTGTCAGACCAGGAACTTCTTACATGCTAGGAAATTCTGAGTGTTGATGCCGTTGAATGAAGGAATTCGGAAAACAAAGTTATTTTCTTCTGGTTAGTGACTGATCTCACCCCACTGTTTTTACAGCACTGAAAGTCTGCTCAGTATCTCTGACACTTCTGTCATGTCTGTCCGAGTCAGGTGGCTGAGATATGCATGTTAAAAAAAGAAATTAATTTTATGTTCCATTTTCTGATCACTTATAATTTTGAACAAAAATACTGATCCAACAAAGCTATCATCAGAAGAAAAGAAAGAGATTTTTTGACCCACAATTAGAAAGGGTATTACGCTAAACCTTCAAATGATTTTTCCCAAAGAATTGAGTGATAACATGTGTATTTATATATAGGAAGAGAGATAATGAGCTATAAGTATCAGTATATGTATTCTTACCCCAAGAGCACTTTTATAGAGAACGATTATTCTGTAAGAAAGAGAAAAAATTGAACCCAATGCATTTACAGACAAATCCAAAAGATAAGTAGCATGTCTTCCTCGTTGAAGTTTTCTTTATGTTACACTTAGAGAAAAAAATTTGGAAAGCACTGCTCTAAACTTAGGACATAGCTCCACTGAAGTTAACAGAAGTACTCCTGTATTCTGAGCAGAAATTCACTCTGCAAATACCAAGATGACTGCATCTTCACTCGGCCTCCTGGTCTTGTTACCACTAACCACCCCTCAGTGCCTTTGGCATGACACTGAAACTCTCAGTTAAGGATGTATTCAAAGTCTCGTTGCCTTAGCTTAATTTGAGTAACTTCTGAGCAATTTTGTAACATTTTTCCCACCTTGCTGAGATTTTAACCAAAGAAATGAAAATATTCGTATCTTAGGGACACTTTGACACAACCACAAGACCGCGATCACCGGTGCAGTCCTGCCTTGTGCTTAACGAGAGGGACCCACAAGTTCTTTTGGACACGGTACACTATCTGAAAGGAGAAAATTATAAACTGTTCCCTGAAAAGCCAAGGAAATTATTCTCAAAGTACTTTAGGCATCTTTGTCATCGAGTCCTTCTCACTAAACTGATTTATACAAAGTTTTAGTTATCTCACTGTAGAAGATCAACTGATCAGCAAAACCAAAAAACACTAGGGAAAAAATAATTACAGAAAACAAAAGAATAGTTTCTCATAAACAGTTGCAGTGCAGAATGAGCAGCTTTCCATATACTTATGCATTTGGTAGCACTGCTACAATCCTATAGAAATAGAAGTATTTTGAATTAAGAAAAAGGCAGTAACTCTGTTCAGAATGAAATACATCAGGTTCATCATAGGTGTTGTAAATACCTTCTACAAACATGATTTCATAAATATAAGCATTGGGTTCAATTATTCAATGATAGACCTCATTGTGTGTTTCTTGAAAACATTCCTTTTAAGGGGTATTTCTTTGGAAAATTATGTTTCTTCATGCAATATTTGCACCTAAAGAAGTGTATTTTTCCACTCTGAGCAAACTGGGAGATTAAAAAAATCAGCTTCATTATGTCCCATCCCTTCTTAAAACTATCACTGGAGAAAGGATGGGATTTAAGTAAGATTTTAGCTGATCAGAGAATGGGATGTAGAAAAACCCTCCCTGAAATGGCTGAAAGGGTCTAACAGTAATGTCGAGGATCCAGTCACCAATTCTATGCATATATACACACTAAAACATATAAGTAGATTTTGAACCAACAAAAGTCAAGGGTTCAGAGCCCATTCTTGTGTATTTATAACAGGATTTAACCAGTATGAAATTTAAACCCAACACTATCCGCATCTATATAGCATCTACATAGACATGGCTCATTCTCTCTGTTTTTATGGACATCAAGTTTGCTGAGACTCACTTTGGCTTTCCTCTCACACGTACCTTACAGTCCCTATTTCATTTAGTATATCCTCTTTAGAAAGAGGTTTGTGAAGTTTCTGTGGACGCCACTTGCTTTCTTCCATCTCTGTGTCAAAAAAAAATGTACACGTCTAAGGATGCTTCCTTCCCAGTCTGGCCTGCAGCTTTGGACTGTGAAGCAATCGAGGTTTTATATTTTTGTCATGGGGTAGTTCTTCCACTGCGGGGGCTTAGATTTCCTTAAACCCCAAATCCACAGCTTTGTAGCACGCACTTATACCTTTGAATGAGCAGGAGTGAGTTAGTGAGTGCTGGGATCTGGCCTGGACTTCCCTGTGGTCTGTAAGATTCCTTTCAATAGAGAAATGAACACACCAGCAGCTGGAAGGGGCAAAACATAACAGAATGAATAACAAATTCCCAAAATGAGATGGCTTTTACAGTTACCAGTTGCAAAGAAAGAACAAAGATGTATTAACCTGGTTCAAAATATGTTCGTTTACATACAGCCCAGTCCGGATGGGTAACGTGATAAATGTTGTAGAGGGCAACATCTTGTTTCAGTAGCTCAAACCTAATAAGAATCTACCTTCACAGTATGCGTACGCTTCACAAAGATGAGAGGGTGGCTGAATGTTTGTACTGATTCTTTTACTGGCACAGTGTTATTGCGTAGCTTGGGTTCTTTAAATAGAAATTAATATTATTTGTCCAGTCATTTTATAATAAACACTGTGCCACGGCAAAACTTCTCAGGTTGTATAAGAAAGCATTAAATTACATCACTAAGAACACCTGGTACTAAGAAACATCTGGTTTCTTCTTAGCAATATTACTCATTTTATACAGAAAGCAGGTATTTCCTTTACATATTAATTAACACCTCACTTACAAGTAAGTACGTGTGTAAGCATAGGTAGCAAAGCACTAACACCTCAAAAGTCAGGAGGCCTTCAGGAGGGTGGGGGGAGAAGCCCCATCCGTTCAGACCCCGTGTCTCCCACCAAAGGGGACAGCACCTGGACAATAGCAAATGGGGAAATTAAACACTGATGTGACATTCAAACTGCTCACAGCTCTTGATGTTTTGCTACAGTTGTGTGCTCACCAACAAACACACCCTTGCCCTTGTCCTCTGCCAGTGCTTTGTTCCCATAAAACAACTCTTGTTGCAACAGGGCTCAGGGAAGAGAAATCACACTCCTTTGTCTTCCCAAACTAACGTTCAAAGTGAGAAACAACAGGAAAGTCAGAAGTTAAAAAAAAAAACCCAAACAAACAAAAAACGACAAAAAAACCCGCTTCATGCAAATGCAGCCTGTGGAATTCAATGCCACAGGACATCAACAAGCTGAAATACTGCAGATAGTTCCACTGCTTACACAACGTGCAAGCAAAAGCTAATCAGAATTCATACCACTCAATGTAAAATCTCAGGGATGAGAAAATGAGCTTTCTTTGTTTTCTGTACTGTGGTGAAGTGCAGTGCTCGGCACAAGAAAGCTGCTTACCCTAGAGTGCGCTGCAGTGGTCACCTTCCAAAGATGTTACCAGGTTAGTGGTTTGAATAGGCACAGTAGTCCTGGCCGCTGTGGTCCACAGCTCTCCAAAGACACACCATTGATATAAATTGTAAATTACAAATATTTGTTCCTAAAAATGTGCTTTAATTTCCACTGTGTTCCATTCAAGTATTTTACCAGCACATTGAGGATTGCACTGCACATCTCTAATGTTTTTTTTCTTTTTTGGAGTGTGTCTTTTACCCAAAATACACAAAAGTAACATTGCCATTAATAGATTATGAACCACTAATGCAATTATCAGTTTTAGCAGCCGCAAAAAATAGAATCAATTTTTTTTTAAAGTTACATTAATCCACTCATATGTACCATTAGAAAGAATAACATCGCTTCCTGCATCTTTTAACAAAATGACTTAGAACCTCACTTTTCTGATTCTTACTAATTTAAAGGGAAAAAAAAACAGATTCAAAATGGGGAAAATTACGGTTTAAAATACCTTTATTGTCTTCAAGACACTATAATTTTAGTTTTGATAATGTTATTCTCCTAAACTTTAAGTTGTGCTAATTTTTCTCCCTCTACTTCTATATTTTTTTCCTCAGGTACAGATCATGCATTTCCCCCATCTTTGGCTTCTACTTCAAGTTTGATTTTTCCTGGGGACAGCTTTGTTCAGCAGCAAGCAGGCAGTCATTTTAGCTTCTTTATTCCCCTTACCCCTATTCTCAGTTATATTCTGTATTTTGTGAATATAAAGGATACACCTAAGGTGAGTTGAGACACTATTCACAAGATCTTTCTGCCCACCCCCACCCCAATAACAATAATCAGAGACAAGGTGTCCTTGTTCTTTCTTTGCTACCAGAACATTCAGGATTGACAACTCTATACCGAGTTGCTCAGTTAATCATACATGTTCTGGTGGAAATTATTACCTTTATTACAAAGCTGTGTATAGATAGAAGTAAATGCTCATCTTTGCAATAAAGAATGTGCTCTTCTGTAAAATAATTACTCCATTATCAGGTGTGCTTTAAGTATTGTGAAGTTGCTAGTAATTTTTCCTATTCTGTGAGGATTATAAAAAAGAACTTGTATTTCCAAAGTACAGGATTTAAGACTATCCATTATTTCCTTTGTGGGTCCCTCCCTTTCCAAAAGAAAATAATCTCCTCTGAAGAAGGTGTCATTCTTACGACAACAGAGGGAGTGCAATATCACACATTCAGTGAGAACGTTAGACCTGATTCAAAGTCCAAAAATTCGAAGTACATGGAAAATATCCTATTAACATCAGCGAGCTGTTCATCGGTTCCACTGAACAAAAGCTTCCCCTCACTTAAGGTCCTGCTGATAGCTGTCAAGCCCTTGAAAGTTTTGACATCCTGGTTCCAGTTACATCCCAGAGTAAGATTTATGCAGTTTTTCTGCTCATCTTTACCGGTTAGGTATATTCAAGTCCTCCTTCCGTGCTTCAGAAGCATGTTTTACACAGCTTAACTTTTAGATATTTGCTTCAGCTAGTTAAAATAACAAGCATTATAGGGACCATGCCAGCAGTAATACCCAAATAAAGTCATATCCCTTTTAAGATACATAGATTTTTGAAACCAACGAGTTTCCCCCACGCCTTGCAATCCATGTGGTACTAAAACTTGAAAGAAATGACTGTTGTGTAATTATCATTTCCTGCAAAAGACGACCACTAAAATAACTTACAACTCTGAATGTTAGATGTAGCCGAACTCATTTACGCCTTCAGAAACATCAGGAAGTTCTTTGATTCGATAAAACACTCTTGAGAACTGATGGGCTAAACAAGGCTCCCCTGCTAGGCGTCCTCTTTTATAAAATAAAGCATCACAGGAGCATGTCAAGAAAAAACAAAATTGAGACACTTATAAGCACCGGGTGTAGACAGAAGAGAAATAAATACCCCGGGACAAGAACACAAAACAGGAAATCCAGCCAGGAAAATGACAGTCAGGTAACAGGCCTTACAAGTACAGCACATAAAGGAAAGAAAATAACATATGTATGTCATTGGGGAAGGTGCCTTACATCCAATCCCCCACAATCCAACCCAGCTACTTCTAGTTTTTTTGCATCCAGAATCATCATTGCAAGGGTTTTTGATTTAGAAATGGAAGCTAAATGGAAATCACACCTGAGAACAGAACTGCACTGGAAAATATCTCAGTCCAGCTGAGTACTAAATATTTATCCCCCAGAGGAGAAAAAAGGCCTTAATTAAGACTAGTCCCAAACCACAAAATTTCAATCCTCTCTGCTCAAAGGCAGCAAACAGCAATAATTCAACCTGCATGAACCAAAGCTGAAATATTTTCTCTGCCTGTGCCCAAAAATCACAGTGAGAGATACCCAGCATTTTTCACTAGGGATTGATTTTTGGTTTACTACGATCCATCAGTAACACTGCCGCAGGCTTCCCCCACAGCCCCCACACCCGCAGCAGCGCTGCGGAAACGCAGTCAGAGTTAGGATAAAATAGGTAATGCCAGCTGAACCCAGGAAAGCCAAGCTGTAAAAGCAGCAACAGCTATAGCATCCATCCCCCCATTTCCACTCCCCAAACAGGCCTGTGGACCTTGCCAGTGTGACAGCCCGTGCTATCACGGCCGGACCGCTTCCGGCTCTTGTGTTTCCTGGTGCTGCACAGAGGGGCAATGTCGTGTGTTGGCGTGACATGGCGGGCAGCAGGAAAGACTCCCGGGTTTTGGAGCAAGGGGTCTCTCTGGACATATTGGCTATAACGCTTTCTGGATAGTCGCCGTTACTTTGAAGGACACACGGATATTTTGATCCCAGATGAATGCGTTCTGCTCCTCCCGCTCATTAACGCCAATCTCTTCTACAAGAAATAAGCTCGGTAGCTGGTCTTCACTGGCCTCTCCTGGATGATTTATGTCATCAGCTTGCAATAAGTCATGCTGAAGTTTCCCTGCCCTAGATTCACTCCAACATTGTAACTAGTTTGGTGACTTCTTTCCAGTCTTTCAAATCCATTATTCAGCAAGCTGGTGCTGATGATGCACTTTCAGCCGGGTTGTTTTCATCTTTCATTTTATTAAATGCAAATTGGATTTGAAAATGAAGGCGGACACTGCTGTAATCATACTGGCAGGTAACAGTGTTATTCAGCTGTCAACAGAATTCAGCCTAAATAGATCATGGCACAGGAAAGAAATTGTATCAATGACTTTGCTTTGCTTGTATTTAAATATTACATCAAACCTATACTGTCACAGGGGACAAAAAGTGAGCACAAGTTGCAAACATAGCATTCTTATTCTACATCCTTTCTCTTTTCCCTTTCTCTTGCTCCTTAGTAAATCCAAGGGGAGTTCTTACAGAGTGAAATTCGTGCATTGTTTGCCAAGATGGTAGCAGGATGATAATAAACCAGACAGCACCAGTGCCACAGGGTCCCGCTTTATATTACTGGTTTAGATAAACTAATTAATTAAAATGTTAAGAGCATGCTTTACACATGAATACTCTTAAGTTCCAGAAAGCTAAAAGTAAATCAATAGAAAACACTAGATACAGTTATTGATACCGATTTGCTGGCCTGTATGTTATTTGTAATAAATAACACGATGGTCTGCTTTTATCAAAGTAACTATTAATAATTAATCAATTGTATTAACCATTTCTGAACTATATGTGATGATTTCCTTACGTAAAATATGAACCAGCTATGGCACAGTCAAAAATATCAATCAGTATTAACCGGATTTTAACAATTACTTTCATGAGGCCTGGTTTATGAATAGGACAGTGTTAATTTCTCCTCTCTTTGCTAGCATTTTAATACTAAGGAACACGTCAATGCTCAATGTTCTTTGTTATTAATATGAAAATATGCTGAGGCTTTCGTTAGAGAGTGTAGTAGATAGATAGATGTTTGACTGTATTTTTTTGCAAAGGGGCAGTTATTCCCTACAAGGAGGAAGGCAATGCAGCTACAATCCCTCCAAAGAACAGACTGAACCTTCTGAAATGTTCAGGACACAGCATTTAGCACCATCACAAATGGAAAAATCTCGGCTTTTCTTTAAGTGGTGACATTTTATTAACAAGTGGCAATGCCAGAAGAAGATGGGACAGTTAAACATCTGGCCTGAGGTCTGGCAAGACGAACCCAAAGCTTTGGGTACAGCGTCAGAATCGTTCCTGACATGTCTCATTTATTCTGTTCTTCTGTGCAAGCACCAAAGTCTCTTGTCAAGTGTCTAATTGTCTCATTTCGATTGCAGCAAGCAGCTTTCTCACCCACTAAAGAGCTATAATTTTCTGCGCTTGCCACTTACTACAAATGCTGTCAGAAATGGAAATGAACAAGAGGGAGAAATACTTAAATCCTGCCACCCTTCCAGCAAAATGAAAAAGCAGAAGGGAGTAAATAATCCTGTTGGTGCAGTCAGAAAGGGACCTCAGCCTCTTGCCTTGCCTCTCTCTTAGCCAAGACAGAAAACTCAGCAGCACAGCCCATTCACACCAGGCTCCCTCCCTGCCCGAAGGGTTTCAGAGGTGGCCGCTGCCCTATGCTGGGCCACTGATTCCTTCATTCCTCTGCACAGGTTCCCTGAGAAAACTGAAATCAGGTTTCCTCCATCTGCCGGAGAAAAGTCCAACTAGATAGACAAAAGTCAGCATGAAGCCTAGTCCTGCAAATTGACCTTGGACTCAAGCATCTTTACCCCTCCAAAAGCTGCAGAAGTATGTCAAAATGCCCCCTCAAGTTCTCGCACACACCTACACTGACAGAGTTCCCAGGCAAGTTTGGACCCAGGTGTTTTGCAGTTCCAGGATCTTGATTGTTTTAGGTGGAAAGCAAGGAATTAATAGCATTTTGCATATACGCATACATATATATATGTGTGTGTGTGTGGTTTTGTTTGAAAAAAGTCTTATTTATTTGAACCAATTCTAACCTGAATTTCTTAAGGGGTTTTTTTAATTTTTATTTCTTACCAGACCATTCAAGAACGTAAGAAAGTGTGCTGTGTACACTAATTATATACATATATCTGGTATGCTTTCTGCCAGACCCTGTATTCCATCTCTAACAGAGCGCCTCAGTGTTTCAGTGTCACAAGAAAACTCACCAATATCTCTAATAAGGATCCTAATACTTGTATACTCTGACAAATGGAGGTAAGAAATCGTTTTGGTTTTAAAAAACACAAATTCTTAAATACACTTTAACATCACACGTCACTCAGCTCACAACCCCTTTACTGTGTCAAGTATTTCTTTGCGCATAGGCATACTCCAGTGTTGGGGACTGACCTGTCGAGAAATACCTACTTTCTCTGCTGTGATTTAATTCATGAACCTGCAGCAGAGGGCACTGTGAAAGCACCATATGCTACAGTCCTGCACGGAAAGAGCTGGAAAGAGAGAAGGACATCCCCCCAGGGGACATGTGTGTCTCTTTTCTGATGCTTCTCTCATTTTCCCTCCTGGAAAGGTGACAGTGCTTCCCCCTCTGAGCAGGCATCCAGGAGGCAGGCTTTTTTATCACACCGTGCTCCTAACAACAAGGCCAACTGAGTCTTTACTGAATAGCTGCAGTCGATGAAGCTGTTCCAAGCAAAATCTCTCATGGGCCAAGTTCATGACTTGTGTAGACAGCCCATCTCTCCAGACCCTGCAGCTGGTAGCACTACTGAGAAGATGGACGGAGAGCTACAAAACTGTGACTCTGGGAATCAGTACACACGCTGCCAGTGAATGACGCATGCCTGTACAACCGACAGATATGCCTGGTCCATAAAGTCTGCTTGGGACTTTGCTGGCTTAACTTTCAAAAGGTCCCTGGGAGAGACACTGTCATTAAAATATGGGGTTTATAAGCAGTCATTTTCATTTGGAAGCTGAAGGCAGCTATCCCCTGCTCTGCTTTTATATTCTGCACTATCAGATATTCCCAAACACCCTACAAAGAGGCTAAGCTGCAGAGCTGAGATAGTGAATATTTACAGCAGTGCTCGGCAGCCGACATCTCTGAATCTGTCAACAGCTACTTGCAGGAGGAATCAACCCTGTCTTTCTCCCTCTGCACAAGTACTTTAAAGAATAATTTTAGAAAGCAAATGAACCATTGCAGAGCCATTAAAAGAATTAAATAATCCATAAGTAGCAGTAAAATGGCACAATAAGGAACACATAATGTTATTAGCAAAGTCAGTTGTGTGTGGACAAAGGCTGGCTGACAAATGAGAAAAATGTTTGTTCATTGTGACTGGTCTGCAGCAGACCTACAGCCAATGGTACCAGATGGTGGGGCTGGTTTTTTGTAAACACACCTCTTCTAGAACCAGAAAAGCCCGGTTAATCGACCATGGATCATGGTCCAATAAACTAAACAAAGCTGTGCCTGCCCAGCGCTGTTGGCTGACGGTTCCCATTAGGGAAGCATTAGAGAAAAGTTCCTGGGTTCTTCGGGAGGCATCTGGATTCACTGGGAAGCACACAAAAAAAGAGAAATGGAGTAATTCTGACTGCAGATCAGGTGATACAGAAAAGACCATATTAAGCTTTCCATGTCTGTGATGGAGAATACGTTTGATTTGAATGGGCAGGCTTCACTTTTAATTCAATATTTTTAGTCTTTCATGCAGAACACAGGTGTATAGAGCTAAAGAGCTGTGCAGCGGGGAAACCTATCTTGCACAGAGTGGGTTCATTGGATGATAACCATGAAAAGGATGTTGATTCTCGGTTTGAACTGCTATTTGACGATAGCTAATAGTGTTCTTAACTCTAGCACTGTGATGGTATTTAATCCATGGATTTCAAAGAGCTTTTCTACAATATAGAGGATGAAAGAAATTTCCAAAGCAAATAGGCATAAAATATTCATCAAGGGAAAACTCTGACTCCAGTTATTAGTCAGCAACAGCCTTCCCAACCCATGGAACACTTATTTTGTTCATTGGCAGCATCACAGCTAACCCTGCTGTCAGTCACATGAGGATTAATGACCCGATTAATGACCAGCAGCAGAGCAGCTCCATTCCGTACAACAGATCAGAACCAATTTCTAAGAATTACAATCTAGCTGACTATCTTCAGGTAGCAAATATATTTCTGGGAATATTTTTTTTTCCTATGCTCACAGAGAATAAACTTTCTCTGACCACAAGATGGCCCTCATAGTATGTTGTCTGTGCTATGGTATACAACATCCTTGCCTTGTTTATGATGCATAGCTTGTAATATTCTGGCTTCACATTTTTTTTTTTAATATATATATATATATAAAGTCTATTTCTCC
>NW_009212159.1:75625-82026 GCF_000690835.1 Fulmarus glacialis
GCTAGCAGAAGACAAAGCAAAAATCCTGAATCTGTCAGATTAATTCACAGGTTGCAGGGGAGTCATGTTGCTTCAGGCTGAGTTTGTGGCTGGGTTGTCCCAGGGCACAGGACCCTGTACACTGGCCCCAGCAGAGCCACAAGCACACGTTATCGCTGCCCCCTGCAACCTCCGCACAGCCACACATCCCATAATATCACTTTTGCACACCTACGGCCACTGTGAAAGAGTCAGTTGTGTGTATCTGGAGAAAGGTCTTTTCCCCATCGCAAGGCCTGGCTGCCGCCGGGTCAGATGCCGGGAAAGCAGAGCTCCTCCACGCTCTCCCGTCGGGATGTTTTGCATCTCCTGCTTGTCATTGTTTTCTCAAGGATTCTTGGTATTCCTTCTGCAGGCATATTCGACCTGGCAGTGTTTCATTTCCTGTGTTTTCTTCCCAGTAGCCATATGGGCCCCTCACTACACGAAGGACATTGAGGTGCTGGAGCGTGTCCAGAGAAGGGCGTGTCCAGAAACCGGTGAAGGGCCTTGAGCACAAGTCTTGTGAGGAGCGGCTGAGGGAGCTGGGGTTGTTCAGCCTGGAGAAGAGGAGGCGGAGGGGAGACCTCATCGCGCTCTACAGCTACCTGAAAGGAGGTTGTAGCGAGGTGGGGGTTGGTCTCTTCTCCCAAGTAACAAGCGATAGGATGAGAGGAAACGGCCTCAATTTGCACCAGGGGAGGTTTGGATTGGACATTAGGAGAAATATTTTCACCAAAAGGGTTGTCCAGCATTGGCACAGGCTGCCCAGGGAAGTGGCTGAGTCACCATCCCTGGAGGTATTTAAAAGACATGTAGATGGGGTGGTTAGGGACATGGTTTAGTGGTGGACTTGGCAGTGCCAGGTTGGACTTGATGATCTTAAAGGTCTTTTCCAACCTAAACAATTCTAGGATTCTCTGATCAGGCACAGTGACATCAAGCAAGGAAACTAAATTGTTTCTCTCAGTGCCTGGCTTACACTGGACCCTCTGCAGCCTTTAGCTGCAGTGACAGGGCTCAGGTGTCTCTCTCTTAAGGCTGATGCCAGTCTGGAGTTGGGGAATTTCATAAGAGCACTTCCAGAAAGTTTAGCTCAAAATGATTCAAAGCAGACCAAAGAATTAAAGACCTATATAGTCTTCTGCCTAGAAACCTCCTAGTATCCTGCCTGAATGCGTTCAAAATTTTAAAATGGAAGTGCTACAACAAGGAGTGCCGGGGGGGGGAAGGACAACCCCATCTCAGCCCAACTGAGAGGCTTTCTAAAATCATGAAAACATAGGATCATTTCATGATGATGTGATGCTGATTTGGTAAAGCGTGGGGCTACCCATCACGCTTGAAAAGTGTCTCTTGATTAAAAGAGCAGCAATAATTTATGCTCCAAATATTAGTCAGGGAGCCTATTTCCCATGGACTTCCGGTGCTCCAAAATGGTGACAAGCACAATTAAAAAAAAAACCATCATTACAAATTTCAGTTGAGAATGTTTTGTTGTTTCTAATTCCACACTGTGGGGACAAACTTTAGGACTTCTCTGTTTCCCGTGGCAAGAAAAGAAGCTGAAGGTCTTTCCATCCTTTCTAGATGTGTAGGGCTTAACAGGGGAAATGAACTTAAGTGCTGAGGTTTTGGGGACGCCAAACTTGCCAGCTTCACCCTCTCCAACTTCAGCCTGTCACTCACCTCTGATCTGTGCTTACAAGCTAAAATGCAGATAATTCAGCCAGAAATGCTAATCTTAAGCAATATATTTGTTAGCAACATCTGTGTAGCTGATTACTGATCATATATCATTCAATACAATGAAAAGCTTATGTGAGGTATTAGAAAAGGCCCAATAATAAGGCAGTTCTTTAAAGGATGAAAGATGCATCCTTGAGCAGTTCCAGAAAACTTAGCAAAAGCATTGAAGACACACTGAAACAATTATTTCTTGATTATCACCCCGACACATAATTTGAATACAAAAGGAAAGCGCTGTATTCTATTAAAAAGCAATAAATTTTGGATCTGTAAAAACAGAAATAATTCTTTGTAGATAGATAACCTGCCAAAACCAGTTATAGCTAAATAGCACAGTTATCATTTAATGCAATCAGTGTACTTTTATATCCCCTTTAAACTGCTGAAGATGTTGACTGATGCCAGTAATGCAAATTAAGACTTCTCCATAAGGAATGACATCTAATTCCCTCTTCCCCTAAGGAAAAAAAAAAGATTTGTACAGCTTTGAGGAACCAATCCATGACGGCATATCAGCTCTTAAATTTCTGACCTATAAAAACGTTTGGAATATCAAAAGAAGCACAAGAATTAAACAACAGCAATATATCAGACCAAAGTCAGTTGAGTATTCTCCCCTGAGCTAGTGACTATCCAGCAAAGGGTGGAAGGAGGAAGGAAGCATCCTCTCCTGCAGTTCTCTCCTAGCACTACTACTGCTGCTACTGGACCTACTGAACTCTCCCAATACTGAATTCAAAACCAGAGGCTGTGTATTTCGCTTGGCATGATTAGTTAACACACACACATCAGTAGCAGGCTTTCACAGCCCTAAGCAGAGGATGGCCAGTGATTTATAAAGTGCAAAATCTCGTAGGAAATCTGGATATAAAAGAATTTTCGCTTGATTTCATGACAAATCTGAAAATTAGCCTCGGGTTTTTTCATTGGTTTTCTTTTAAAAAAAAAAGTTCTTGAATCTTGCATGGATTTGTAAGTCACAATGAGTCCAGCTGTGTGAGTGTTTGCGTGAACTCAGAGTACACTGAAATGCAGCACCCTCATATGCTTACAATCAGTAACCTGGCTTCATGTCTTCAGTTTGGCAGTGTCTGAGTTTGAGCTTTTAGGCCCATCTGAATGCAAACCAGATGAGGGGGCAAAATTCAAAGCAAAAAACAAATCAGCAAATCCCTACAGAAGCTGTGTTTCATTGGTTCATTCCAGTGTCAGCAAAATATGTCTGGATCTAGATCTGAACTGGGCTTATTCACTATTGCAAAGAAAATTTATTGATGATACTTTCTCACTGCCCCCTGTAATCCTTTTTTTTCTATGTCCCACACACCATCCTGTTCCTCCTCTCTAAATTAGTTTTTCTCTAAAACTGGCTCCCCACTTACTCTTCCTTCACCCTCTTGAGGGTGGACCCTCTTGAGCAGGATGAAGTTTTCTTTACTGTGAATTTCTATGGGCTTTATGTAATTTGCAGTCGTGGATATATAAAATAATATTTTTAGCATTGCTTTCTATGTGATTTCTCTAGAACTAACTGCTAAGCAATCTCTTTGGTGTTAGACTTCATGTAAGCTTGAAAACAGGTAACACAGAGGAAAGAGCTTTAGGTATGAAGAGCAAGAAGAGCCCTTGCACAGTAACGTATCAAGGAGCTGACAGGCTATGAAGCAGCTGGGCAGAAGCGGCCCTATTGCTTCTGGCAACCCAGGCGGGAGAGGAGGAGAGGAGGTAAAGGGTGTCCAGCAGCTTTAAGACTCATATTAATTTTTCTTTCCCCTGAGAGAAACAAATACTTAGAAGCTCTTCCAGGAAACCATCCATCATGCTGAAAAATTTGGTTGACAACTCTTCCATGAAAGAAAAAAAAAAAAAAGAACCTTATATCAGATTGTATATCTTCTGCCCAGAATAGGACCAAAGAAATGAGACTGAAAAGCATGAAAGTCTTCAGGGGAAGAGATTTCCACTCTTCAAATCGTTGATACACTGGATGCAGAAATCAGGGATTTTTTTTTATTTTACGTCAATGGAGCAACATTGCAGTCTCCATAATGCAGAAGAGGAGCCTGGATGTCACTGAAAAAAAACTTCTGCCTGCTGCACACTTCCCTGCTGCTTTTATGCACAATAAGTCACTGTGAAATACATCCAGACCAATTTATGTCACTGCGCTGCCTCACTGCTCGGCTCCAGAGGCAGGTGTGTTAAAGACAGAACTTTGGCTTTATCTGCTCTTCATTATTTCCCAGCCTTCTGCTAAGAGTGAAAATAAATGGGCTCAGTCTCTGCACGCAAAACTAAGCAATAAGAGTGGGAAGATAATTTCATATAAAAGTACTTAATCAAAATTAATAGAAGCATGAGTCTGTCTGACTATCTCTGTGACCTATAGTGCCCAAACTGGACAATAAACCAAAGAAGGCCACAGAAAAGTGTAACATTAGGTAAAAATAAAAACTGGTGACAAATAATTTTTACATGGTTTTAGAAAGAAAAGACACAATTAAATCTCTTCAGGCTTTTTTGAGACTAGTATCCGTAAAGATACCAGTAACAGGAAATAAACACCTGTTCTTTAAAATCCATTATTTTTCCTTTAAAATCCATTTTTTTTTTCTTTAAAAGAAAAAGTTACTTTTAAACTTCAGTTTAATCCCAGGTGAGATGCAGTTTTCAATGGGAAAGTGGGATAACCTGAAAGAACAAGTTGTTTCAGGAACCTATTACATGATTTTCAACCTGTTTAAGACATGAGTTTCAACGATAAATTTAATTCTATTCCCAGGGACTTTGATTAAAAAATAAAATCCCAGAAATCTTTAGGACAGCCTCTGCCATTGCTAGCAGCTTTCAGCATCCCAGCTCCCACAGCTTTCTTCTACTGTTGAAAGAAGACCATGAGTTATCCAAAATGATTGTCTAATGCTGGCAGCTAGAGCTAACGTTTCCTTAAAGCTACTTGAATGATACAAGACACTGTATCATACTGCACACATCAATATTTTGCAGATTATTTCTTTTAATGCTGATGTTTTTATCACAGGACTTCTATTGACAGAATAATATATATCAACACAGACTCTCTTTGTACCAACAGAGAATCACAGTACAAGGGAGAATCAGAGAGGAAGGAGGCTGGAGAATGTCCTGAATGTACGCCCTGCACCAAAGTACAAGTAAATAGGGAGAAACCAGGGCATAGGATAGTACCCTGTCATCCTTGATCAATATTAAATGAAAACACTTTTTGACTAATCCATTATTCTTAATACACTATCTCTCCTCACTCTTGTGATGGTACAAATTGAGAGTAATGCCACTAAAATTAATAAAAGTACATAAACAAAAACTAGCATAAGTTGGTGAAAAACAGAATGAAAATCGAGTAACTTGACTGAATCTTCAGTGCAGTTGAGCCTGTGAAAATATTATACATCTATTGCCTTGTTCTGCTACGATTACTGTGTTTTCCTGAGAAAAATATCACAGCTTTTCGTAAACACTAAAATGTGTTAAAATTACAGTCTGTCTTTTAAAAATCCACATCTTCATAATTTTACTTGTCCAATTGGCCAGTTTGAAACAATACTTTGTGAACATCTTTAAGGTCAGGTCTTGTAAAATGGCTCGCTATTCAGAGAATTCTCCTTGAAAATTATTTGCAGTGTTGTTCCCATATTCACTTCTCTGGAGAAATGTGTTTTATATACATGCGTGTGTATATATATTTATATACACATCCTCATACTCTGGCTTTGTATCATGGTCCTTTGTGGCTTGTGTCCATGGAAATGAACAGTTGCACTCATTCCTGCAACATCCATCACAGAAATCCTTCTTGCTGCTGTGAACAAATGAACCAGCGGCAGCTCCCGGTTATTCTGCCCCTGCACTGGCAGGGGGGTGGGAAGCAGCTGACAGTAGCGGTTACACAATTTACGCTCTCCCTGTACAGGGGCCGTGAGACCCTCCTCAGCACCTGTAGCGCAAGCAAGCAAAGCTGGGGTACCTTAGACTCAGATTTGAGGGTTTTGAACAAAATCGGGGACGGATTTTGGCGCTTGTTGAAACAATTTGCTCCACTAAGCCCCACAAAGGTGGTGCTCAGGGGAGGGCAGGGGGAAACATGCCATGGTAGAAGGGGATGGGTCCAGAGCACACAGAGCACCCTCCAGCAGAAATGTCCTTCTCACCCAGCAGAAATGTTTTTCTGAGACAGCCCTCCCTCGGAGCTGCCAGTCAGGAGCCCTTGACTATCGCATTCTAACATTGATAGTGCGAAAAAGCCTGCACCAAGTGCAAGCTTATGGCATGTGAAGAGTCAAAATTAAAACCTTGGAGATATCTGCATCTTTCTATGAAAAAGTAGCTTCTTTTTCAATATTCCTGCAGCATCTGTACTTATCTGTTATTTCCCTAATCTGTGCCTTAAAAACATAGCCATACAACTTCACTGTAGCCCTAACACCATTTTCTATTTCACTGAACATCAGCCTTTTATTGCTCCAGCGAATCTATTATTCTGAAGTGCTATCAGAGATGCTGCCTGGTGACAGACCAGTTTTGCTCCTGCTTTGATGCTACCAGGCCGTCAGAACAGATTATGCACTTTTCTGGGAGCATAATTTGACCTGCTG
>NW_009212159.1:82036-137464 GCF_000690835.1 Fulmarus glacialis
CTGGTAATGAAATAGAAGTAAAGAACATGATTTGACTTCCAAGGCCAAAAATGAATTTGCTAGGCTGGCAGTTACAAGAAAAAAAAAAAAAAAAAAAATCTTTTCATTTATATACTGAAGATGTTTGTCTTTAGTTCCTGGCACACAATTTGAATAGACCCCTGAAACTCATTTGAGATTGAAATTAGTCTTTAGTGTAGATCAAATATGGGAGGCAAGGAACCTTCTGGTTTCAATATTTCAAAGATATCCTTCCTAAATTGCAATAAATGTCCTTACTCTCTTTCCAGACTAACCCTCAGGGTTCTCGCATTAACCTATTTAGCCTCCCCTCAGACAGTGAGTAGACAAAAGGCACCATTTTTTTGTGAATGTTTGATTCAACAAACTTCTTGGGCAATATCTCCTTTGCCAAGCATTTGGGAAAGGTGAGAGTAAAACCCTGTAGAGCTCGGAGTCCAAGGACAACACACTCCATCACAGCAGGTCTTCCTGGGGCATGCTAAGCATTTCTTCATTGCGGTTGAGGGAATCAAAGCATCCCTGCACATCACCATGCAATTTTGATTGCCAGTATTGAGAAGTGAGAAGATGAACCAGCCCAATTTCAGCAGTGAAGAAAACATGCCAAAATTGGGCTCAGGGTGACTTCTTGGATACTCTGAATTGGTGTGGCTAAAAAAGTGGGGCTGCAGCCACGATGCTTGAAACTCATTTCTAGTGTTACATCTGTCTGATGTGGTTGTGTGAGGTCCCTGAGACCTATCTATATAAAAGGGCACTATTTGCTCATCTCTGAAGACTGAACACAAAGATTAATTGACAGGAATCAGGGAAAGATTAATGGAAAAAATTATTCCCCTTGCCAAACACAAGGTTTAGTTTCAGACTGCTTTTTGTTCTGTCCAGTAACTTCATAGTCAAGAAGACTGAAAGAAACTGAACTTCAACAAGACATCAGAGAGTCACAGCATACTAAAAATCAAAAAAAAAGGGATATAATATTATTAATTGTATTAGGAAAGCTTAGTGGAAATCCCAATACTGCCATGTTTTACTTTGCTGGGATTCAGTATTCATAGTAAAATGCACAGCACTTTACTATATGATTCCTTTTTAGAAAGGAAGCTTCTCACTTGTTCGGAAATATGACTTAATTACTCCAGAAAATCAAAAAGCACTTTGAAGATCCAATAGCTTGAAACATGCAGTTCTATTTCCAGGTCTGACTTTCTTATAGTTAGAGACCAGAGTTTTAAAGAGAAATGTTTGGGGGTCAATATTTGGAGAAGCACATGCCTCTCCTCCTGGCTGACTTTTCAAGTATATGCTGTACCATTCCTCAAGGCTAAACAGCTGCCCAAGAAGGATCATCATTACATCTATTTAATCACTGCTTTCAAAAACACGTACTTTCCAGATATCTTATGGAATGAGGAATTTCAGGTCGTTATAAGTTCTCAAGTTCTCTTTCAGTACTTTCATTTATACCACTAAATGCTAATTCCATAGATTTCTTCCTGAACTTCCCGAACTAATAGCAAACCTTTCTATAAGGGGTAGTCTAGCTAAACTGCAGCCTTGGACCCAGTTCCTCCTCACCTCCTCAAGGATTTGTGGGTTTTCTAGTGACAGAAAACAGATGTCTTCAGAACAGAAGTAGAGTTTTTAGGGCGTTTCCCTACTGAGAGCTCACAGGAACTTTGGACAAGAGACTCATTCAACTATCTGTTACCTAGAACAAGAGACAACTGTATAGACATATTTAAACACAGAGGTCTTAACCCTTATACTAAACTGTGTGACCTACACATTTACCCAGAGTAATGTTGGATACCAGAGCAATCTAGCTGGCATCTTGCTTCCAGTGCCAACACTGCTTTTGCCACCTGGCACTGAAACTGTGTAAGAGGTAGCAACCTGTTTTGCAGAAACTATCTGTTTTCTGGCCACACGGGCAATTCAACAGTTTAATTTATAGCATAAAATCTCATGGCTTAAAATGAAACTTTGTCTAATTCTGGGTGGATGGTTTTAGTTTCATTCCCTTTTTGAACAATTTCTACATAAAACAGTAAGTTGAAATTTTGATGACGCCGCTTGCTTTTGCCCTAACCCCTCCTGTAAGCTATCTTTTGGAAGAGTGTTCAAGTCGAGCAGCAATTCCTCACTTGCACGGGGTGGTTTAGGCATTACTTTTCCTTTGTGCACTGACCACTGAGAGTTACAACGCCAGTCCCAGCAAGCTGCTTTTCCTCTTTACCTTCATTTTCCTAGTTGTACTTTTTTGTGGTGAGTTCCCTGATGTCAACCAACGTGTCGCCCATCACACGTGGGGGGAAATCATCCCTCCTCCCTGCTCAGTATACATTTTAGCACTATATTAAATTCTATTAGCTTCTCTCTCAGAGATAATACAAAAAGCCCATTCACCCTTTATTCCTCAAGGTACAGAGAGGAAGTGTTTCATGAGCACATCTCAGCCCCAAACATTTTCAAGATGACAGGGGAGTTTATGGTTCCTTTTTTCTTTTTTCTCATTTAAACGTTTTTAAGAAGGGCCATAAGGTCACATCCGCATTAACATCTTTTTCTTTGGAAATGCTCTGGTTCCTACAGGAGGCACAATGGCTCATATGACTTAATTCTACCTTGAAAACTAACAAGTAAATGATCACAGAATACCTGAATAGCTTTTCAGTGATCAAACTGAGTCTTCTACGAAACAGGGCCTAACTTATGCAGCTTTCTTTTGTGTGTGAAAAATCCCATTTTTCTTTGTTCATTTAACAGGGAAAGTCACCAGTCCCAGGTTGTTACTGAGGCTGTTATTACATGCTTTAGGTTTAGAGCAGTGTTCTTAGTACTGTGAAACTGAACTACCTCAAAAAGCTTTCTCATTTTCCTAGGAAGGGCCAAACAAACTATGGGGGGAAAAGGAGAAAAGAAAAAAAAGTACAGCTGGCCAGTGACAAGAATATAATTCACTATGGATTTTAAGATTTTGACATTTATTGATGTCAAATCCCTTTTCCAAAAAGAGAGAGATTCCTTATAAGACAGGTTTATATAATCCACGTGGTAATTTGTTCATATAGAGCAGAAGAGATCCACATTTAAGGGCCTGCTCTGCTCTTTAGGACTGGCATCTCATTCTTTCATAAACTACATAGCTGTCCCCATTAGAGGAACATTGGCATCTCTCTCTGCTCTCTAAAAATTATGGACTATTCCTATCAAGCCTTTCCATGGAAAATATTCTCAAATATTTATCTGTGTACACATAAAGTGATATAAGAACAAAAATATTCCAAATAACAAAAAACTTAATTTAAAAAAAAGGGGAGGGGGTCAGAGAGGAGAGACAGTTTTCTTGGCTTACTGAACACTTCTAATTGAAAATCTGGCAAAAACAAGAACAACAACAAAAAAGTACGTCTCCAGATGAATCTGCTCTTCCTAAATCTTGTTTGGGAGTGAGCCAGCATGAAAGAGAAATTAGGAAAGCAATATGACTACACATTTCCCACAATACAGGTCACAATAAAATTCAATGAGTTTCCGGATATTAGATGCTCAGTCCCATTCCTCACTGCATCCTGATGATGTAAAGCCCTCCCAGGAGGAAAAACGTAGAGAAAGAAGACTGTTTCCACAGAACCCTGCCCACTGCTAGAAAGAGCATCTAAAACCAAAGAACTCCAAAGCAGACATGAGAAAATAAAATTCGTGTGGTTTACCTTTGAAACTCACACCTTTTTTTTTCTCAGATATATCCTGTGAGTTTGAAAGAATAGAGATATCACAAAAAATAGATATTATTAACATTTTTTTTTAAATTAAGTTCTGTATCTGAAGTTGTTCTGTCATCTTTTCCTTTATGGCAACACAGAAGGGGTGTACCAACATTTCTAAGGTGTAATCATTTGCCTCATTTCTTCTATAATAGGAGATATATTACTATAGCATAGTTTAGGAGAACTGTATGCATTAATGCAAATCTTCAGTAACTTAGTAGAAATAGACATATTTAATCCAAATATGCTATATGCAGCTTCCATATACACTAGTACTTATATAGCTAAAATGTGTGTTAAAACAATTTTAGATGTGTAAATTTAGCCAACAGAAATAAGCTCTGAATAGACTATTCAGCTGGGCTAGATTCTTTTTTTCAGGAAGTAAAACAACTGCACTGAAAACTTTACAGACATGTGCACAACCAGTATACATTATACAAAAAAAGAAAAAAAAAATCACATCCTAGTGGGTTTTACTCTTAAAGTATTATACGGCAGTGTCCTATTATTTGATCCATTTAACCTTCTTTATGATGTTAATTTCTGTCAGTGAAAAAGACAACAATATTGGGATGCTCTTCAATGAATCAAAATTATAACAAGATCCCACTGAAACTGAAGAGTTCAAACATGAAATAGAACGTATGGTTATATTGAGAAGTACTTCGAAACTGGCTTGTCACAATGATCTGGTATTGGTGGACTATACAGCAGCAATACTGGTGAACTATTTATTAGTGATGAACTGATTCAATACTGATTATTCCTTTACAGGAAAACACCCCTTATCTGAGTCCTGAGTACTAATGTTTCATCATGCCATTTGAGTCTACACAGCTATGAAAATCCAACTCATTTCTGAGGACTGTCCCAAGCCACAGATTCATCACAGAAATCCCAACTTTGGTGACCGTCTGAATGTTGAGTATTAGAGAGTATTTAGGCTAAAATACATTAGGCCCAAGTCCTGCACCACAGAAATCAAACAGCATTTTACCAATGACGTCAAAATTTCCATCCTTGAGGATAACCAGAATTCGACTGTGCAAGGCCCTGAGCAACCTGATCTAAGGTTAGACCTACTTAGACTGGTGGTTTGGATCAAATGACCTCCTGAGGTCTCTTCCTACCTAAATTATTCTGTCATTCCCTAGAAAAAAATCAGTAGGTAAAATGAAAAACTGCAGAAGCAGAACATGAGAGGTTTTCACAGCAACTACAACAGAATTGTGGAATAATATTGCTAGAAACAAGTTTTTGAAGTGAAGAGATAGAAATAACAGCTGAAAAATATTTTGTTGAAGAGTTACTCAAGAGTTGCTTAAAATGGTCAAGTGAGTCTGTCAAGGCACATGATAGCACAGGCTTTATAGACATAAATCCCCTGCCTTCTCCAGCATTTTAAAAGACCTGTTTGAATGTTCTACTTTTTCCCTTTCCACAGATATGGGGGAAAGGACTGCTCAGATTATCTGAGGGGGTTAACAACTTCTTTTTTTTGTTTTGTTTTAATCGAACAGCGAAACATTTAAAGGGTACATCATGAACGCTTTGAGCTCAGGTGGAGTTGAAAGCACCAGCACACACCTCTCACTCTTAGCTGAGCACTAGGATGTCTGCAACAATTCAAGGGCTGAATTGAAAATTCAAAGTTTACAAGAAAATGGTAAGGAAAGTGCATGGAAACTTCTGGTTCAAATATGTCAGACTTGGCATTTCCACCGACAAGTACAACAAATAGCAATTCCGTAAAATGCACTTCTTCACAGGGCAACACCTGCAAGCCTCAAAGCAGAAAACATTAAATGGTTACCAGCATGAAATATTGAGCTCTAAAGCACATAGTTAAGGATAACTTTATGTGTCAGTATTAGCAACATTTTTTCAGGAATTGCCAGTGAGAAATTTTACTTACAAAAAAAATAAAAATCTATTGAAGACTTAGATGTGAACTGAAAGAAAAGAAATGGCAGTAATTGGGAAATTAAATCTTATTGTGGAAGTTCTGATTACACAGACAGGCTGAAAATTGGATTTTTCTACAGAAATCCAGCTCTTCTGGAACAAAAAAGCTTGAACTGAGAATATTGTATAAAAGAGAGAAGAACTTTACTTTCACCTTTCCTTTCTAGCAAGCTACTTTTGCTCTTTTGTGTCAAAGTAGTTTCATGGCTCATTAGAAGGTTTAAACCGGTTGATTTTTTCATGCTCTACTCTGCGTCAGTGAGATTTGGTGTTCAGACACTGATCCTGACGCAGAATCTGATTGCCAAGGCAAGGGAAGCAAAGGTTAAAACACTTGAGATGTACGAAAGTTGGGTTCAGCCTTCAAAATTTTCTTTCATTTGCAACTATATGCACAGTTTCCTGAACACTGTGATGGATGTTTACTGCCAAGAAATATTTTCAAACTTTTGATCCCCAGCAAGTCTAAGGGCAGCAGATCAGTCTGCTTCTACAGTACAGTACAAGGCAAGAGGACATTGTGGTGAAAAATTTAAAAAGCTGGAGATAGTGCTGCACCAACTGTCTGAACCATCTTCTCTACCATCTGCCTTGTACCTGGGAAACCACTATGGTTGCACCAGTGAAGAGAGTATTGCAAACATCTCTCAAAGGCATGTCCATTAAACACAGCTCTTTTACCTCTCTATTAGCTTGGTCAAACAAGAGAACATGAGAGTTGTAACTCCAACACCCTCGTTTTTTCTGTTTTCTGAGAAATAAGTCTTTCCCAGGGCATGTTAGTATATCGAGAGTCACAGCCTCCGACATATTTGAATTAATAGCCTTTACCACCACTCCTTCCTGCAAACGCCGCTGGCTCAGCACCAGTGTGAGGGAATGGGATTACGAACAGGACTCATGCCATTTGCAAGACCAAATCTTGCCATCTGTTAGACATACACCACTAATGTTTGAGAAAGAGGAAAAAAAGAATACATTGATTTTAAGAACTCACACTGAAGGACAGGCCAAAGAAAAAAGCCCAACTTGTTTTGGATGTAAACTACAGTCACTGAAAGACAATAAATATTAATGTTTCTTGATCTCTTCTCATTATTTTTCTGTGCTGTACTACATTTCTGAAGTACCAGCCTCAGCCTAAGAACAGTCACAGAATCGTTGTTGGACTGGCACTTCTGGGTGAAAAGCCATTTGGAGGAGAATAAACATCAAAACATGAAATAAATCATTCAATAAGGAACTAGGAAGTTGGAAAAAGATAACAGATGAACCCACCTGAAATGTTCTTTGAGAAAAATTACTATTCTGGAAAGATCTCTGCTTAACAGTATGGTTCCAAAGTAGTACAACCAAATAACACTGGCCATAAAAAAAAAAAAATATTGTAACTATTAGTTATAATTCGTTGTAAATAAATAGCTACAGCAATAAGGATTCATAGTAACACTGTTATTGCCATCAAAGAAAGCAGGTGGTTAATGGGTTCAATAACTGTTTGGAGCATCCTGTGGTTTGGAAATGCTCACTGTTATGTTTAGAAGCTAATCACACAGAGCTGCCAAAACAAAGTCCAGAAGAGAGGTCAGCAGCACCTTGCTCTCTCAGGCTCCAGCAAACCACCACTGCAGTACCTGAGCAGCAGAACCAGAAACAGTAGAAGCCTCAGCTATACCCAATATGAAGTAGAAGCAATCACAGCCAAAAGGGAGAAAGAGCAACTCCGTGACTTTGAATTTTGGTTACAGTGGCAACCGTGACCAGAGTGAAAAATGAAACACACAGAAACAAGGACGAGATCTGTGCCTTGGATCTTTCCCACGAGGCAGGACAGATTCTCACAGCAGATCCATACTCACCTGCGTGAGGGGGCTGGGTGCTCCCCACTTCTGCAGCCCCCTCACACACAGCCTTGACTTCAGAGTCAGCCAAACAAATCCCTCTCTCACTTCGGTCCCACCCACACCGTATTAGCTGAAACTCCTGATTAACTTGGATTTTAACTTGGATGCCAGATTGTAGCCCGGAGCTCAGACACACTCTCTGTTTGCTCACTTGGAGAGAGGAACAGTAACATCTCAAGTCACGCCAACTACTTGCCCAGTGAATATAAAGAAGTCCTTATACCTGCTTAAATATAGCAAGTTACAGTCATCCATTATGACTTTGACATGACTCTAGAGCCCTTCAGAATGAAAAAACAGAATACTGAAGAAAATCTAAACGGCCTTCCCTTGACCAAGGATAAAAACATCACTATGAAATGAAATGATCATCTGATACTACAATGCCACCACTTTTAATCACGCACTTCAAGCAGGTTTCTAAAAACATTTTCAGGTTAAAAGGGAGTTCCCTATCCAAGTAACAAAAGAGACTGCACTGGCTTATGAGTTCACTAGACATTCAGATGTTAGAAAGCAGGAAAATTACATATGCCGTTTCTAAAGATCAAGTTTGGCAATATCACCCAAAAGAGAGCATGTCCCCACAGCAAATACGGATCAAAGCCGTTCCATCAGGATCCTAAGGTCAGAGTTCATGGCAATACATTTATTTACTCTTGGTCCCTTACACTTTTTGCCACATCTTGCTATCAGCTCCTGGACACAACATGTGAACTACGGCATTCCCCTGGTTCCATTGCAGGGAATATCCCAAACCCTTCAGCAGTACAATAGGCAATCCCAGCACCACTCTGGTTATTTTTTCCACCTTACTCTTAAGGGATTTTACACAAACAAAGAGGGGGACAGAATCCATAGGCACAGTCTTTGGCCTTACCTATAGCTGAATGTGTGTTTATAGACTGCTGCTCCGTGTGAAGTACAGAGAAGAGTCAACTCACTGAAAAATATCATGTTAGCCATTGGGCCCAGTTACTGAACAGAGGATATAAAGAAGTCACCAAGAGAGAAGGAGAGAAGTGATCTGTGCCTGTCCATACTGTGTGACTCATAAGTGAGATTATTTTATCAGTTTTTCCTTAAAAATTGCACATGCATTCAAACACATTTATAAAGAGCAGATTCCCACTCAAATTTATGAGAGAAATGTCACATACCTTGTTTGAATTAAGTAGTCAGAAAAAAACAATGCAATTCCTTCATAAACAGGTTTTTTTCAGAGGAACAGTCACATCAGAGCCGGGGAGAGCTCTCCCTGTGTCCCGCGTTCCACAGTGGCTCAGCTGACTTCAGAAGAACTGAGGGATGTTGCAATACACAGCCTGTCCCCCAAGGAAGAAGTTTTCTGCTGCAAATCCTGTGTGGACCACTACACCAACTACCACCAAAACTGCAGGTTTAGCACTCTCCTCCACACTTGTGTGGAAATTCTATCATGTTTCTTTCTGAACATGACATGCAAGTATATCATAGCACGCTTAGTTGTGTAAAAAAAAAATAAATAAACTTTAAAAAAGACATCTCTGCAGAAATTAAAGTTAACATTTCCTGACTCTGTTGTGTTAATTTTTGAGATCATATTTTGATAAGGTGTGTTTGCAGTTCCCTTTATGTGTATTTAAGAAAGGATAAGAAAAATACAAATTATCATATTTACTCTGAGAGGTTTGATAGGGGATTCAATAGCTGCTGAAGATGCAGGGGTTGTGGGGGTTATTGGTTTTCTTTTGATTCCTTCAAGATGGTTCTAAGGCTCTGCACAGATGCCTGGAAACGGTTGCTGCTATGTCTTTTTATATAAATGACAGCATAGCAGAGAACTGGGGAATGTTCTGTTATCCTCCTTCCTGAGGATGCACATCAAACAAGATAGCTTTCCTGTTCAAAATGTATTTCTCAATTTTCAGAATTAAAAACATCTGGGTTTCCCATGTCAACTCATGACATCTTGAAACTATTCTGAAATAAATGAAAGATCATTTTTCCACTGCTGAATACTCTGACCAAGGCTGAAGAGTAATTTTACAGTAATTGGAAACAAAACATTATTGATTGTAAAAAAAGAATTCAAAATGGAATTTTTTATTAAGTCAAAGTGTTTTTCAGCAGCAATACACGACATTAGTTTCAGTAATGTTTTCAGAAAAGGTCAGCCATCTCAGTGCAATTGGGCTATTTCTGCCCAGGGCACAGGACTGGGCCCCAGTAGAACTGTGTCCTATTTCCCATTTACTATTACTGACCTTCAGCACATCAGTCTCCCTCTGTGGACCAGGGATGCCGACTTGCACAGGGCTTTGTGATAAGCAGGTGAAAAGCACTTTATCACCTCTTAGTCTAATCCTTGCTAATTAATGACAGAATAATTGGTTTGGTCTTATTGCTCATTAGGTTTTGATGTGTTAAATTAGTTTATCCTAATGGCTTTATTGAATAGACCACTTCCATGAGATGAATTTCCAGTCAATCAATAATACAAGAAAGTGTTTTCTTACAGCCATTTAAAGCATGTATGTAAGGCTGTATAACACAGGCTTCACAAATATAGTCTGAAGAACCAGAAAGCCTAATTTAATCTGCATCCAGTTAGTTCTTTCAGAGATGAGACATGTGAACCTCATTATCTCAATTCATTGGCAGAATGGAGGTGTCTCCAGCCATAATAAATCCTATCTTCCATTTCTCAAGCCAGTAATAAAGCATAGAATTCAGTAAATGAGCCTAGTTTCTTTACTGTGAGTCCTTTGAATCCTTCTTGAAACTCTACTGTTTTAAAATTTTCCTCCTGCATAAATGATCTTAAATCAATGTTATGCAAAGATATAGGAATTTACTTCCCAACATGTAATAGAAAAAACCTGTCAGCTATAGAAACTGTTATTTTACTAATAAATTAATAGCTTTTTTTGCCAAAAAAATTATTTAAAACTACTAATTTTTTCTCCTGTTCTAATCCTGAGGAAGAACATATAAAAAGTGAAAAACGATATCTTCCAGCTGAATGTCCTTTCTGAAATGATTCTCCATTCACTATTTTTAAGGGGGCATCGGATAAGACTCACGACATTAAGATATACTGTTTGTCAGAAACTTTAAGGAACAAGAGATATTTAATTTCTATTCAGCTTGAGACTACACGTACAGGGATTTGTATATGAGAAAGAGGCTGCTCCTTTGGTTCTAAGTAAGCAAGAGATATTCAAATGATGGTACGGTAGCCAGGGCCAGGAAGAGTCATTTTTTAATTCCAAATAAATGCTGTGCTTCCTTCTAACGCTTTTGCTTTGTCCACCTCCCCACGTCAGTCAGCACATGGCCACCGCAGAAGCCAGAGCACCAGACCTCTCTCGATTCTTGCCCTCCCACCACAGCCTTGACTTTCTTCTCTTCCCTAGTCCTTCCCCCCTGCCTCAACTCAAAACTGGTAAGGACAGAACTAACTGGCAAGGTGAAACCACACAATTATATTTATACTGGGTCCTTTGATGCCCTCTGATTCTCAGCAATTAATAGGTTTATCCTCTTCTCATATTTTACTCTATTTTTCATTACTACAACAGTTAGACACCAGAACACTCTAGACTGTTTTTTATGTTTGCTCCCTACTTACCTTACTGGTAGTTCAAGTAGACTGCTAGCGGTCCTGGAAATTTTCTCCAAATAATTTTTTTGTCTATGTAATCCTGAATTTCTTCCAATTCTTTTTAATTCATAGCAAAGAGGAAAGATAACTCCACGTTCTTGGAGACATTTTGAAGCAACTTTCACTCAGTTTAGAATATCTACTATAACAGATTGAATCACTGCCAGGCCAGAGCATTGACATCAAAGATTAAAAAGCAAAAGGCTTTTTTCATAATTAGAAGCAAGCAGGTGTTTCCATTATTTCAGGACATTACTTCAGTGCAGCACCATATTGCCCCATGTTATCTATTACATTACCATAAACACTATAACTATCCATCATGTCTATTAGAAATAACAAATACACCAGTAACTAATTAATTATAGTCAATGTATTACTAATTATAAGACATAATGCACAGGAATTATGTCCAAATGAAAGCCACATACTACTAAAGAAAAAAGTAACCTGCTGTGAACACTAAGACCCAGAGTGCACACTAATACTCAGGGAAATGCGTGAACCTGGATCAGAGCAGAGTGAGAGCAAGAACTGCCCATCAAGCTGCCACCTTTGCAATGAGGAAGACAGTATCTGACCAGTGAGTGTGTGTATTAAACACAAACATGAGGTATCAAACTACTGAAAGCCCACTCTGTCTTCCGTATCAATGTAATACATATGTTACTTTTTTTTTTCTCCTGCTCTGATCCTGAGGAGGAGAATATAAAATGTGAAAAATTAAATATATATATATATATTTTAAAAAGAGTTGTAACATCTTTTTCCTCCTTCTTCCGTGACTGTCCTTTGGTCCTGAAAGGCAATACCTTCATACTTTCTACTGTAACACCTAAGAAGAAGGGGAAATTAAAATGAAGCAGGGAAGAGGTGAGAGAGAGAACAGTAGGAAAGAGGAGAAAGGAGAGAATGAGAGAAGGGATAAATTTAAACAGAGAGAAAAAAAATAGTTTGTCTTGATGTTTTTATCACTGCAGTTTCATTTCACTCCGGTCCCTAGCATAAATGAGAGAGATACTAGCTGTGGAGAGGAAGAGGGAGGATAGCATGTTCACAGCTGATTGGAAGACGTATTAGCCAGTTTTAGTCTACAAAGATGAGCAAATATGTTTACTGAATCAGCCACACCGAACACATGAAATTTGCTGTTGAGAAAAGGCACACAGTGGAAACTGGCATAGAGAAGCTCTCAAGAGAGATCTATGAAAGTGCTTGCACAAGATATAAATCCTATTACCATAACAAAGCAAGCAAAGGGCAATTGTTCCAAACACCTGCGTTCTGCTCATCAATTCACTGATCACACCCTCGTGATTCAATTTTGTTAGAAACCTGATGATTTCCATGACAGCCTTTCATTAAGCAGTAAGACCTCCACACCCAAACGTGTTAAAGTGTTATATTCATGCATTAGAAAACATACGGCACAAATTTGTAATTTGAGTTTTATGTTCTTTGCCATTGCTATTAGAGGCCACCTTTCTCCTCTAACCTCAGAAGGAGACAAGAAGTAAATACAGACTCAGTAATTTCCTGTTGGGCTTGCCTTGTTATGGTTTTACTAATTTATTTTGTCACGTAAACACTTTCACAGATGTGCCTGACGACCTCCTCTAGTTCCATTATACGCCTTTTCTCAATAGGAGATTACTTGTGCTGAGGATGGCTTGCTCAGGGTGAACCTTTGCTCCTTTTTGCCTGGAGCACTCAGAGATGTTGAGGTTGGTATAAATTCGTATCTTAAAGGCCAAGTTGTCCCCTAATCTGTCAACCCATGTCACCCCATCTCCTCTGCACACTGAATAAAAACAAAATCACAGGCAGAAAACAAAACAGAAGAAGAAAGTAGCAGAAAACTGAAACAGCAATAATAAAGGGTCATCGTTCATGGAGTAGCAAAAGTTCAATGAAGTGAAAGGGAAGTTGTAAGTTCACTTCTTAGAAGGGACAGTGATTTGGAAAGAGAGATAGGACTAAACTCCACCTTCTGTCCCTGCTAGACCACCAGGCAATTGGATCTCGTCATGACCTGAGCAAACACGGCAAAAGAGCATTACCTAGTTTCTTATAGCTTAAGCTGCTTATTTATTCATAAAAATAAAGGATGGCTTGTGATCCATCTGATCAAATTGCCATACATTGGTTATTAGAGATTGCAACTAGAATGCAATATTTTATTTAATTCATTTACATAAAACTTCTGTGAGAAGGGAAATTGAGAGCTAGCTTTTCCTGCAGAATGACCATTATCATTTATTTAGATAAATATTGACAAATTAATATAATCAAAAGACTGTCAGGCACCATTCAATAGATTTGAGAATGGCATGTGTCATCTTGCTGAAGGGATGAGACAGATGTTCAACTTCTCTGTTCAGAGAACTTACTGAATAAATATTGATAAAAGAAAGTGGCGTGAGGCAGCTGGGACCAGTTATGAAGAAGACTTTGTTGCTCAAGTGATACAGGAACTTAAAGACCCTTTGAAGCAAACCTCCATCCGACCTGTGTGAAACTATATCGCAGTAGGGAAAAGCAAGCTAAGACTTTTCTTTAAGAAAAAGTCCCAGCAGCATTAACATACCAGGAAATATGGGGACAGCAAAAGCAGAGATTGTATCAGCAGGCAATGGGAGCGAACAAGAAGGAAGACAAGCAGAAGGTAGCTTTATTTCTGGATATTGCTAGTTCTGAAACAGTTTTCAGTAGACCTTGGTCTGGTTAGACAGACAAGTAACTACGGGACTGTATACTGGCATATGACATCTACCACACTCAAAATTACAAGAGAATTTTAGACAAAGTATAAAAAGGAAGTAGAGTCTGTGACTATTTTAAAAGTAAAGAGTTAGTCTTTGTGGAGCTGAGCTCTTTCAGACTGGATTACAGTTTGAGTCTACAGATGTTCAGAAGAACTAGAAAACTTAGGAATTACTTGTTGCCAAGCAAAACTTAGTCGAGTTTGAAGGCTGAATGGTATCCTGACACCAAGGACAAGAAAAAATTCAAAATAATATGGGAGATAAAGACAAAAATGTGAACTTCAATCTTCAAAACTGTAAAACAAAACAGAGGGGTAAAATATCACTAAACAAACCCCTGTATTTGGGGAAAGATGCAAAAACTTCAAAGGATTCTATTGCTTTGTAAGAATTTGGGAATATCAACAGAGTTTTCACAGCATAAACAGAAAGGATAACAAGAGTAACAGTAACTCCAAGGAATTTTTCAGAGAACTGGTGAATAATATTACAGCAGAAGATAAATGGACTACATCTGAAAGGCAGTACAACATTTAAATTTAAAGGCATACATTTTTGGCTTCACATTAAGTGGCCTCAAATGCTCAAGCCAAAGGAATATTCCAAAGTGCCAGAAAGTTTCCATATCATGTCTGACCTTTGCACATTTCTACCACCTCTGGTTATCTGGGATTCATAACATTGTTCCTGCAAAATAAATATAAACAACTAAGTTGTCCACCGATGCATTCTAGCAGATGTTTTTTTAAACCACTTTAAAGCCTCAGTCAAAAACAGATTCAAACCTGGAAGACACTACAACGAAGTACTTGCCAGATCTGATAGTACCCCATCATGTAGTGGCATGAATTTAAGCAGTTTTCAGCAAAGTATGATTTGAGACATGTGCTACTCCAGTTCTCTGACAGAATTAGTTGAACCATCTTTATTAATGTGTAAAGTACACAGCTACAAGTGTACCAGTACAAGAACTACAAAGCTTTGTCCTAAAACAAACAATGTCATTGGCTAAGGCCTTATTTAACCAAAAAATTAAAACAGGAATGCACTGTTTGAGAAGTCTGGTCACATGACTGAGAAAATGCAAATATAGAGGAAAAGGAATGCAAAAATAAAATCCAAATGATGGGAGTCCGCACTTTAAGCTGACAATACTGGATATATAATAGCAAACACTGTCAACACAGACGGTAGCATAAAGTCCAGATAGACACAAGCAGCTCAAAATTAGTTTTATTCCCAGAACTGAGAAAGAAGGAAGGAATGGATACTGGTTTGGAGGTGGTGATCTGAGATGAGAACAAACATACAGCATACTTAAACAACTGAGAGCATACTTAAACAACTGAGCAGAACAACTAGTGGATTTATCTTCTCCTGACAGCTCTGAGGCTGTTTTAGGAACATCACAGTTCCTCCCACAAGGCAAGGCATCATAGACTGTAACAGTACATTAACTGGTAATTTAGGTAATAGAGTGCTTGTAAGAATTTGAAATTGTGCCTTTAACTGTTGCTAGCATTATGCATACCTAGAAAACAAAGATGTGAGGAATCGCTTTTTTAAAGAACTGCTGGTGGGGAGCTGTGGGGCTGGCTATGGTGGGAGAACATGCACACTAGCAAAAGTACTAGAACACAGTGCAAGTGCATACTGTTTCTGAGTTACTACTGAACACCATCCACCAGCATTACTCATTAGAAAAGGTGCAAGAGAGAAAAACAAACTAAATTTAAGACATTTACTTCTGTGAAGAATTTTTACTCGTAACATCTGCAAGGAAAATAAATACCACTTGAAGAAAGAAACAGAAGTCTGAAACTATTCCTTCGAATGCCATGGAGCGTCTTTAAATTCACAAATGGTTTAGAAGGGTAAAAGTACACTTGGGAGTTCCAAGTGAAATGTTTTGGCACATATTTCATCTTCTTCAAACTAGAAAATATGATGTCTTTGCTTGTGGGGAGCTATTGGCTTTACAAACACATATTGCATGTCTTACCTACTTACGGACCTCGTTATCCTTAAAAGAGGAAAAGTATTGAAAGTCAGTAACACTACATGGTCTTTCTTAACTCCTATTGCCAATATGCAGAAATGTCAGACCCCATACCACATGAATTATACGGGAATCCATGGAGACCATAATTCTTTGGTTTGTTTCATATTTAGTTTTCATTCTGGTTCTTCATGGTCCTTAAGTAAATTAAAGCCACTATATGTGAAACTTGATCATTAGGAGGTACTGGGTTTAAGGTAGAAATTAATTTTAATCACAGTTTTTATTGTCTTTTCTTTGCTAGTAAAGAATTCAAACTTATTTTCCCTCTTCTCCTCCCTTACAATCTTATGTTAAAAATCCAGGATAAAACTGTTTCCTTTAAGAACATCAACAACTAAAAGTTGCTCATTTGTAGATAGGAAATTAAAAGCTATTTGTACAGCATTATATGTACACTGACAGATCAATGTAATGGACCACATTGACCCAATATTTTCTAATATATCTACTAATATATTCCTTGACCTTTAAACTCATGCTTAAAAATGTAAACTACCTAGTTTGTGAACAAAATCAGGCAGGTATCTCCCAGGTGATAAAATTTCCATGTGTTGTTGCATGTGCAATTATTAGGGGATACCTGAATATGCTTCAGAGAGGAACCTTTTATACTTTATTTCACAAATTAATATAGAGATTACATTGAAATTCAGCTGCAGAGCATTTCCAAATGCCTAGATTTTGGACCAAAACACCTGTACTGCACATACCACAAAGAACATACACATTCAAGGAATTAGAGAGAGAAATAAAAATAAGAAAAGGCATGTGACATTTCCCAGATTTGCTTAATAATATCTGTGACTGGAATTATCCTCTAAAATGTCAAACTTGAAGAGGTACACAGTCAGCAAAGTTCTAGGTATTACATGACCACCCACACCCTAGCTATTTTGTACTTGTCAGGCACATTATTATTCAGATACTATACAAAGACAACATTATATTGGGTACGTAGTTTGCAGGCTATGCAGAAGAATTCAAATAAAATTAGGTCAAAGGAATTTCACATTTGATTTTCCCATTCTTTTTCAAAAAGGAAGAAGAAAGTATTTCCTTACAGCTGCCCTGGTACAGCTCTGTTTACGTATTATGTCAAGTTTCCAAACCTCCCTTCATTTGTTTTGTTGACAGTGTCCAGTAAAATATTCAGGATCATTAAACAGGCCTAAATATTTTTTCTGTTTTGTTTTACATAAACATGTGGTTGGTCGGTTTTATTTAATTCAGAACTTTTCAGTCATCCTAAAAATGATATGATGTGCTTAAGGCACACAAGGATAATTTCATGAAGAGGGATTTTCCTGTTTTACACATTAAACCTGTAGATCAGATGGAAAGTATGACCAACAGCTTGTTTTCTTGTTCTGCTCTAGACCCTTTCAGGTCTTTATATATCTGAGACAGAGAGCACATCTCCAGCTGTTCCTGGCATCACCCAGGCAGACTTCGGCTGCTCCTCTCCACATGAGGAATTTTACCACTGAACCAAAACGAACAAGAAGAACTGAGGGCCCCGCAAGAGCGGCGATTCATGATTCCATCTTTCTGCATGGGTAACAAGTTTCCACCCCCTCTCTACAGTTATCCGTCAGGCTCTGGCTTCATAAGCCCTTGTGTCTTCCTTGCACAGAGCTGGGCTTTAAGCACCCTGTCATAATTTCAAAATCTAACAGATGTAGTGATTAGTTTGTACTGACTCCATCTGTTCAGCTACGAACTTCTTCCTGCCAGGCTTGTAAATGCAGATGGAAAAGAAAATTACACTCAATTGTTTTGGGTTTGTTTTTTTTTTTCATCTGTACAGTCTCCTGGAAGCTGAAATACAAAACAACAAAAAAACCCAAAAGACAAAAGGACAAAAACCCAAAGGAAACAGACATAGCGAAATTATTGCCATCTAGGTCAAATAAATCTAAGGAGATAATCCACTTATGATAGTCTTGCAATGTAGAATTTGAAAGGGAAAAGAGTGTAAGCCATTAGTGGATGAAAGCTATAACAAATATATAGTAAGTAAAATAGATCAACCAAAAGATATCATCTCTCGTAAACATATGCACTAAGTAATTTTTTTCTGTGCTTCCTTGTCTTTAGACAACATCCTTTAGATTTCATAAACAAAGTTCTGACATTGATGAAAGAAAAGTAATTATTAGTATGACAAGTCCATTACTAAGTCAGCTCAGTTAATGTCTAGCTCATAGGAATTCCACCCCTACTTTCTCACTCAGCCGGAAGAACTTTAAAATGTGTTAATAAATCTGACTAAATCTCTTTAAATAACTGATCAAGTCTTATAATTTTAGAAACTCTAATAAAAGTACTATTGAAAATCATTAATAATTCTATACCCTTATGAGCATAAACCAATATCAGTCACAACATGAAGTATATTTCAGGAATGTACTTTGTAATACATTTTTCAGTATAACACTAATAAAACTTACATAGCTCATCATGTAAGCAGAAGTGTCTGATGCAAAGTGTCCTGTCTGGTGATCTTGATTATACACCAAGCCCGAAAAGCCCCAGGTACATGCAGAGGGAAAGAAGAGCAGCAGCTTAGGTTTAAAGCTCTTCTCCACAGGGTAAACAATATGGGAGCAGGGATCATTTTATTGGAGCAGGACAGGAAGAAAACCCGGCACACGGGCTCTCTGCAGAGTACTTGCATCATTTTGAGAAGCACTTTACTCTGCCCTATGGGCAGAGACTGAATACTGGCCTGCACAGCACCAGCATGGCCCATGAACTTAACGGGGCAGATGATAGGAAATGGAGTGGTATTTGCCAGTAGTTTTATACACCTCTGTTTTCTGTTGCTAGGTGGGGTGCAATCCTGCCCAAGAATTGCATCTGTCTGCTCTTGGAAATTGTCATATTTGTCCTTACAGAGGGGCAAAGACTTTCGCGAGTCTCCTGAAAGACTACATAGAGATCCAAAATACAGATCATACAGTCATACAGATCCAATGCCGCAATCCTGAAAAACCCTTCACTTCACAAGCACCTCATTACTCCAAGGACACCCAGAAGCACCTCAGCTTTGGCAGAAAGTTCTCTTTGGTCTCCAGGTGATGGATGAAGCTGATCAAGTTTCAAAGCTCAGGCATTTTTCTACCCATGACCCTCTCTGATCCGCTATGCATTTTTATAGTGTGCTCAATGCAGAGGTACAGGATCAAACACCATGCAAGTACCAGTGGCTGCTTCAACTCTCTTGATACAACTTGAAGGAAGATCTGCTTCTTCACTTAGCCCATATTCCATTACACAAACACCTCCATAGTGCAGCCTTCACCTAAGGTGAGGGAAACCCATCTCCATTCCCTTCTCTGCCTAAGCAGACCCAAACATTTGGTGATATGGGTGCTCTTCAGGAAGGAGGAAGAATAAAGTTGGGAGCCTCACAAACAAAGCAGAATGAATTCTAGGTCCTCCATATCTGAAAGAAAGTTCTCAACTATTTAACAATTACAGTCTAATATACTAAATACTTCCTAGCTTGAAGGCAGCTCCATCTTTTCTCCCACTGCATTTTAGAAGAGTAACTGCTCAAAAGTCTAGATAAAGCTGGGAGCATCAATCTTCTAAGGAGTGGCCTGACAGGACAAAAGTCCCTTTCTCTTCTTCCTGCTGTGGAAAGCACCAGTGCTTAAAGGAGGGGTGGGCTGAGTACAAGCTCTGACCTTGGCAGGTGAACTCCCTTCAAGGTCCTGTGGGATCCCACAGCGGAGAGCTGGACACACCAGTGCCGTGCTAGTTGGTCCTACTGTCTGATGCCACCTCTCACAATTTTAGTAGCAAACCAGTGCCGTCTGATTAGAGGTAGCTAGAAATTTGTCACATTAGAAAATATTGATTCGGAAAGAAAAAAAAGAGAAAAAAAGCAATAATTTTAATAAAGTATTTTCAGGAAAAAAAACAGTTGAGATCATGATCCCTCCTATGTCAAAAATAGGCAACGCTTTTTCAAACACAGCTCCTAGTGCAAGTTATTTGTATATGGGCTTACCTGTAAAAGAACACTTATCTGAAGGAATTACACAATTAAACGCAATGATTCAAAATGAATCAAAGTTCCAATAAGACAAAGGCTTGGTTTTCAGCTACAGCATTTTAAGGTTCTTTTTTTTTTTTCCTGATAGTAAACAGCAAAACGGAAAGCAAACAACTTCATTTAGAAATAACAATACAAAATAATAAAGATCGGCGTGCAGAAAAGAATAAACATATTATCATGTTTTCCTGTGTTTTTAAACTGACTTAGAACACGTCAATGCATTGCAACACTATGGGCAATGATTTTAGTGTGGTGGTAACAAGTGTAAAATATCACTTTTTCCCATGTGATTTCCCAATTATAGCTGAGTAATATGATGGTCAATATTGCACACAATTAAACGATGAATTAGGTAAATTTAAATCAGTGCAGAGCTGAAACAACCTTCCAAGATGAACTTACAACATAAGTAATAAAAGTATTTCAGATGGGGATAATAATACGTCAGGCTAAAATGATGAAAATAATGGTCCTTTTCACAGAGGATAAAATGCTTTGTTCTTCCCTCTGCACCAATAAAAGTACCAGTGTGACTTTTGTACTGAATAGATGTATTTTATTTACACAGATTATTTTCACATAATTAATTGTTACACATAGAATTTGTTCCTTCTCTTGATATACAAGCCATTTTAATAATTATAAAGGGAAGTACAAGGCTTGGAGCCTTCTTCAATTCTTATAAATTAAAACCTTTATGCTGTGTTATACATACATATGTGTGTGTGCACATCTGTTTGTGTACAGACATACTGCTAGCAGAAAAATAATGTGTAAATAATTTGACTCCTTCACTACTTCAATATTGCTGTGATGTTTTCACATTGTATATTCGTTACTATTATTTGGTGTATGATCCCAAGCAAGCATGTATTTCTGTGATAAAAATATGAATATCTACAAATAATTAAACAGATAGGATTAGTTTATTGCTAACAGTTACGAGACTAGCAGTATCTTATGTAAAAGCAGATAAAGTTATGGGGTTTTTAGTTTGAAAGAATACTGTTGTTTCTAAAATTAAAGATTTCTATATATTCTTAAATTTTTCTGTATATATAATCTGACTAAACTTGAATACTGTAGAAGTAAGAAACAGAGGAATCAGGGAAATGTATTATTTTTAAAGAGCTAATAAATATTTCCTCTCCAACAAAAAATGTTAGAAGTTTTATGAGTTTTCATAGTTTTTTGTTCTCAAAAGTAAGTTTTATTTCCAAAAAACAAATTGCGCTTTTGACTTAAAAATTTTTTCTCCTAGAAGTTAGAAACCAGCTTACCTCTTCATCATAACTGCATCAGTAGAGCAACTCAGTGATGGAGACTCTCCTGTTAGCTGCTACCATTTTTCAGGGTTGTAAGAAAAGATTTTTACACCACAGTCTGTAAGTTCAGGCTTCCAGCAAGCAGCGTCCCAAGGGCCAGAACCTGCGTGCAGCTCTTTAACCTCTGCCCCACACCACCTCGTTTCCCACGCGACACCTCTGTGCTCTCTCCCACAACCTGTCCCTTTCACAGGACTTTCATATACTGTTCCCTTCATCAAAGGCACGAATGTGTTGCAATTCCAGAGAAATTCAGAACGGATACAGCCCAAAGAAAGACTATCTGCTTTCTGGCTGGTGAACACCTTCTCAACGTATTTCTGATGGGATTTCATATTAATCAAGGTCTTTATGAAGGCAAACTCTTCTCTCTCATGTACAACTAATAAAAATCTTCATTAAAGATAGGAAGGTTTCGAAGTTAAGCACTCAGAAGTTAGGAAATGCCTAAATTAGTGTTCCCTTTGCAGCCAAAGTTTATACTGCATGTACATATGCACCACAAAACAATCCTTAGCTGTTTTTCCCACCAGCTGTGAGCCAAATAACATATCCCCATTCTCATCTCCACAGACAGCTGAACTGCTTCAGTTGAATTTTTCCCAAAAAGATTCCCTTCAGGAAGCCATCCAACATGACTTTTTCAAGCAAAAGGTTAATGTTTCAAACTTCAGCAAATGCAACTGGTCGTACTTTGAGTTCTCATGGAGCCTCACAGATGGCCTCATAGACGAGGCCGCCACACCTTCGCAAACATGGATATAGACAATGAACATCCTTTGTGAGGATTCAAGGGCACATAATTCATTAGAAGAGAAAAGGGTCCAGCCATTGCGCAACTCACCTACCCTCCTCTGCCGAACAGGGAGCAGGAAAGGGATGGGACAGGAGACTATGAACATTACACTGGGACCACAAAGTTATTTCAGGACTGAGACTGCATTGTATGAATCTGATCCATGCAGCTGCTCGTGGCACCAGCTTGAATGACTATTACCCCACCTGACCGTTTTGAGATCCACCTCAGATGCTATGAATCCCCATTCAGTTGTGCTGACCTGTCCCACGGTGTCCTATTTCCTGCCTGATTTCAAGATAAAATACATGTATCTGCTCAGCAAGTCTGGCTGCCACTATTTTATAATCTGTACTTCTGCTTTTCCTACCAGGTTGGGCATTCAACATTATACTACTGTTTCATACTCATAGCAACTAATAACCAAAGACAGGCAAGTTTCTTCAGCCATTTGAACTAGGAACATGATCTAAATTCCTGCCCCACATAACACAGTCTAACAAGAGGTCTGTATTAGATTACATGAAAAGGGCTTGCAAGCAAATCTTATCTCTCTTGCAATTATTAAATCTACTACTGAGTAATATGATTTTGTATCATTTATATGACACGACTTTGATGTGTGATTACACATAACTCTAGCTTTTAATTCCACTAGAATATAGAACCAAATTGGCCAATTTCACTGTATACTTATTTCTTTCATGTTCATTTGAACCATGTGCATTTATTATGAGCCAATTTCCTGAATGAACGCAAGGCCATCTCTTGAATTCCATTACAACATGCATGCCTGCCTTGCAAAGCTCCACACTGGACTGACACTGTTTCTGGTACTCCTGCTACATTATTTGAAGATAGATGAGGTATCACTCCACTGCACACTGGAGCGTAAAGTGTTGGCATATCCTTAAATTGTTTGGGGTGGTTTTCTTTTTCCATTAAATGCTTTTTATTTCCATCATCACTGTGAGAACAGAATCAAATTCAAGACTGAATCTTTCTGCAGATTTAATCATGCTTCCCTTGTTTTAATTGCAATTTAAAAGCATATTAATACCTATCTACATACCTATCTTTATTGTACCAGCTCAAATGAAGTAATTTCTTGCCTTGAACAAATTATTTCAAAGCAGATAAAAAAAAGTATAAGTAAGTCGTTGCTCTAGAAAGCACAGCTGTGGCTGAGATGCGTGTACGCTGCTGGCTGCAATCAGACAGCATTTTGCTAATGACATCCAGATAAGGGATTCTCTTCTAGCTCCTTATGGTTTTCACAATTTGGACTCTGAACTTTTATAAATTGCTGTTACACAAACTGGGCTCTCCCTGCCAAGAAACCACAACTTAAGCAATGCAAATACAGGTCTGAAGTATATTCAACAGTTTCACCTTCAAGGCATGAGAAATAAATATTGCTCTATCCACCAAAGAACCTTACTGCATAGCACACAATTGCTACAGCTTGTGACGACAACAAGGAGGCTAGCTTGCTTTGATGGAAGTTGGATGTCAAAGATGTTATCTGGCCTTCGGAGCCTTAGAAATACAGCCCTCCATTCTCTGAGGTATTTGCATTTCAGCTATAAAAGTTCATAGGGCTTTTTGTAGCTAAGCTTGAATCATATTTTTAAAAAATGAAAACCATGTGAACCTGTTTGTCTATTTTTACTGCTGTACCATTAAACTTCTGTAGATTGGCATAAGTGGGTTTACTGACATATAACTGAAAGCAGATCCCTTTATCTTCTCACCAAGAATAATGACATTAAGCTGAGGTGATCATCATTAAAAGAGATGTCCATGGCTTCAGTGCCCAAATATATTCCTGAACGTTCAAGAGAATTAAAAGTCCCATTTCTTTGCACATTAAAAAAAAAAAAAAAAAAGGTAAAGGAAAAAAAGCATGGCATCAACACAGGGGACAGCACTTGAATTTCCACACCAAGTAATTAGTGGAAAAATAAAATAAACTGTGTTTCAGCCATCTTTGACTTCTGAAGTGTAGCGGGAAGTTGGACTTCACGTGAATCTTCATCACACCTTTCAAGTTATCTCAGGAAATGTTTCTGCTAAAATATAATACAAATAAATGACAACTAGGTGTGAGTAAAATGAAATAGTTCAAAGGAATTCTCACTAGTGCCTTCTGAACTCTGTGTCTCATTCTACATCTATGGAGAATCCCAAGATCTCACAAGGAAAAAAAACCAAAGTGGATAGTTAGGGAACGTCCTGCACTTGGCATTTTACCTTGAGTGCTACAATGATGCAATGAACAGGTTATATGACCATTAAAAACAGTAATAAATGAAACTTTTTCAGCTTCTAGTGAACTCAGATACTTATGTACTACTTATTTGTGACTGAATAGCAATTTATGCCTGTTACTAACGTTATTTCAAAAATAACCAGACTTTGGTTTTCCATAAAAATGTTCATTTTCATTATTTTTCAAATTCTCTTAAGGCTGCCTAAAAAGGTCTTCATTCTGCCTTGCTTTTTCTAAGCACTCCACAATCCCAGCTTTTTCCTTCTGCTTAGAGTGCTATAACGCTTTTAACTAGATGGATAAAAGCTAGTTATGTTTATCACACAAAGAGTTTTGAATAAATGGGAAAGATATGCAGTCTGGAGAAACGAAGCTGGCTGGAAGCTTTGGATGTTGGCATAACAACAACGTCTAGTTTTGACACTGAAGAAGGCATCTGTCTTTCTTTGTTGGGTGAAAGACAATAAAGCCTTCTCATGGGCTAATTTATAGCCTTAGGATATTTTTAAAGAACCAAGTAGCTGTTTCTATGTTTTGTCATGATATCTCAAGAAGACATTTCTCAGGTTAGTCCTTTAATACATCAGGGATTTTGCTTACATATTAATAAATTTAGAGTAACTGCAAAGATTTTGATAAGTATTTGTCAGGTCTTTGTGGCTATAGGCAATTTTTAAATATAAAAATTATGTTAAATATAAATAAATTGAGTTCTATCCAGTCAAACCAACTGAACAGGGTCAAACAAATGGGCAGAGCTTCAAACTGCAAATGTACATTTTTAATGGCACACAAAGAAACAGCCAGAAAAGTGCGGAGCCTGTGCACTGTGACAACATTTTTCCTGCAACCCCCACATTGTTTTGGTAAATAGTTTGTTAAACAGTGGCATGTTGCCTCACACATATTGTCTCATACATACAGAGTTATTAGCTAACAGTGAACAAGTTTTGCATTAATTTATGTATCTGAGGGAATGGGGGAGGGAGCTATTTGTTCATCTTCCCCAGATAAGTAGAAACTTTCCTCATAACCATAGCTGGAATGGAGTCCCACCTAGTAAGGATGAGTTCTTCACATGCAAGTTGAAGAATTCACCCCGACCCTCTTGATGGCAGAACTTGAACATACTGTCTTCAGCACAAGTGACTTTACTGAGCATCGTTCTTTTAACCCTACTCACACATCTATTTTTGTCTTAGGCAGACCATGTGGTTGTGGACTGTCATTTTTACTTGAGGCATTAAAGCAGGACTAGCAGGCACATCGCACTCATGAAAAAGTGCAACATGAATCGTCACTGCTTAGTAGCCGTGGAATCATTCACTGCAGCTCACAGTAAGAATAACTCATCCCCAAATCAGAACAAGCTACTCTAAACTAGTAGCAGAGATTATGACAATTTGAAAAGGCATTGGAGAATCAACTTTAGAGTAACCACTATCATTTCTCATTTTCTTTGCAAGCAGTAAGAAATTATTGTTAATATTGGGGGGCCCGGGGTGGGGGGGGTAGGGGGGGAATTAGCAAGCACAGCGCATAGAAGTCATTAAATCAGTAACACAGCCCTAAGTTCCCCTCATGTTCTCACTGTTGTTCCTTGCAGAGAAAGCAGGTAAGATGCAGCAAAGCTGGTCTGATTCCCCTGGCCAAGCAGAACCTCGTGGTGAGGGGATGGGGGCTGCAGGTGCTGTTCGTGTCCCCCGAGCAGAGAGTTAGTTCTGTTTGGCATGTGCCATCCAACCAGAAATTTTCTCAAAAAGGTGACAATTACAACGCCTGTCCTTATACTCGTTGATTTGCACAGCACACAGGCCGAGAGGATGGCAGCTCTGAATGTGCAGTACTAAGAATACAGTGTATTGCGTTATAGTCAGTCCTCTGCCACGTGCATCTGACTGACAGCTGTTTGCTGTTCGTTTATTCTGTTGGAACTCAGTCTTTTTGCATCACTTTGTAATTTTGAAAGACATTATACATTGATTTTGCCTCTAGCTGCTAATGCACAAAACAGTGGAGGAGATGAGTATTTTGTAGTCCTGAAGATAAGCAGTAGAGATAGATAGCTGGGGGAAGGAACTGTGATATAAAAGCATACCAGAATTGTAACAGTGTAAGACCTGATTATTTCTACCATAAATCCCCACCACCAACACAGAAAATACAAAACAATTGGAAAGGAGAAGAAAGAGGCAGAAAAACTAGAGGAAAGATGAAAAATAGAAATTACAACAGAGTTTGGCAGTAAGAGTGCTGATTAAAGTGCTAGGGGTAGCTTTTCCTCTCTCTATTGGTTTGTTTTCCTAATAGTTTCTTCTGTATTAGGCTAGGATTACAGATTAAGCTATTTTTCCATGTGCATAAAAATAATTGATTCAGTCTCAATGTGGCCACCATGTGAATTTAATAAATCTGAATTTGAAGGGTCACTGTTACCATATTGGGATTTATAGAACCCGAACCTGTGGTCTCCTCAGAAATGAGTCCCAATTTCATACCAAATGAAATGAAAAACAAAGTTCCTCCCATACTGGGTAGCAGAACATAACATTAGAAATATCAACAAAAATCACCCAGCCCTGCTTTGATTTCTCTTCCAACTCACAAAAGTAGCGATACTGCTTTCCACAGAAAATGCTAATGTTCCTTGAATTTATTTAGACTTTTTACTTCTGTGTCCTCGCCTCTCTCTGAGACTGCTACACACTTGGCATGGAATTACTGACCACTTTGCAGGTTGATTTTATTGAGTGGCCCAGGGCAGGAAACCCAAGTGTCTGAAGCAAATGAGGAATTCCTGTTCTGCTCCTGCGAGCTGTACCTACCTTCCACGCAACCTTGTCTGAGACATTTCCTTGCTCTGACTGCACATAGTCAATAAGACCTGAGGTAAATGGGAAAATTTATAATTAGTTATTGCTTTCAGGTGACCTCAATCTCCCTGAGGACTAAGGGTCCCGAGGAGAGTGCCTTATCGGAGCTGCCCCCTGGGTAACATGTTCTCACAGAACTGTATTTCAGGTGAAATGTTTCGTTATTCAAAAACTAATCTACTGCAGGATTAATTTTTTTCTCCTTTATCACAGTGAAAAGAATCCATATTCATCTTACCATCCCAGCTTCAGACCAACCTTTCTTGCACCGGCCAGAGTATAAATAAGAGATTTCACCTACTCGAAAATTGCGTGGCGGACCTGCTGATGCCGGAGGCTCGCGGGGCTTTCGGCCGCTCCAAGGATGCCTGCGGGTCACGGCAGCTGGGCTCAACGTCCCCGCTCCGCAGGGCTTCCACAGGCCAGTCGCGGGCACTGCTGAAGCACCACATCCCGACCACGGGAGCATCAGCCAGAAGAACGTGGGGAGCGCTGACAAGTGGGACTTCTCTGGGGTCTCTCCGGAGCGACCTGCAGTGTAAAACAGAGGGGAAGCATTGCCGCAGCGTCTTGCCTCCTGGTGAGAGTGCGATCACGAAGAGTGACTCTTCTGGCTGGGATTCTGCTGGCGTGTGTATGACACAATCATTTAACCCACTTTATACATTTTTCCTTGTCTCCAGCCAACTTTTTTCCTTGTTTGGAGATACGGATTAAGATACAGAGGTATGGACTAAACTCATCCATTCAGGCCATGGTACTGGACTCTGTCAAAAGCTATTCTGAAATCCAAGAAGGCTACATCTGTAACTTTCCCCATCTGTTCTTTGCGTAATTTCCCTGAAAATAAGTATACCAGACAACATCACACTTGAGATTTTTACCTTTTATGAAGTTATGCTGGCTTGGTTTTGTCACCCAGGATTTTTCCAAATGTTTTGTGATCTCTCTTATAATTAACATGTCCAAGATCCAAGCCTCCCACTAGCACTGAGATCAGACTGAGACTTACAATAGTCTAAAATCATTCTTTACTTTATTTTATTTACATCTCCCAAGCCTTTTCTATGGAAGAAAACAAAAAATGCATGCAAATAACAACTTTGAATATCATCACCAACTCCTAATAATCTATTTAAAATTACTGCTTTATTACATTTCACTGCTGAACATTTACACTGCAAAATGACTATAATTCTGTATTTCTATGGAAAACATGTGGTGCACAGACACATACACCCTGGGTTGAGTCCCCCATTATTCACTCCACAGCTCTGAAATTAAGTGGCATTTCTAATTTTCATAGCTGAGAAAGCGAAATGAACTAAGCAAAAGGTGGCAGTACGTGTGACTGTACAACACTGGTCACTACACCAGCAGAGCCACCGGCACTCACATGTGACCTTAACAAGGCTTTGACTCAGAATGTTATTTTTCTACACATTACCACCCTAAACTCAGTCCATTTTCATGAACTACTGACATTTTAGCACTAGCAGGACTATTTACAGCACAACCTGCTGACCAAAACCAAGCATGTCGTTTATTGACCTAGTAGGTGATATTCCGTTATTGGGATATCAGTATTACAATAATACATTTCCTCTTATCAAAATATCATCCTCTTAAATTTGTTACAGTGAGTTGGATAATTCTTAGTAAAGAAGAGGTATGCAAGTTGGAAGAATCATCCCTGCTTAATTACAGCAAAAAGTATAGTTCCTGCTTAATGACCTGAAGTGTTTTAAAAAGGAAAGTAACTTTATACATGAATGATGCTAACTTTCACGTGACAACTGTTTTCCTTCGTTTCAAAACAGAAATATTTGAAATAAAGTTTACAAAAGTTCAGGGGAGAAATGTGTTTCTCTTACATATATTTGCAGATCATCTAGTGTATTCCTTTCAGATCACCGAAAGCACATAAACTATTTCTTAGGAAATGAGCTATTTCCCAAGAAGACACTGAAGTGAGCAGAAATACACCAGCTAAACATGGCGAAATGTGAACATTTATTTGGGAGTGAAGTGAAGCAGTGAGTGATATTTTGCGAGATTCACTTGTGTCAAGTTGCAAGTTATTTGGTAGAAGGAAGTAATTTAAAAATATATCAGTATTTCTTCAAGCACTGAATGATTTACTATAGCTCTGTCAAATCTTCTAGAACTGAAAACTGTTCCATCAAAGTCAATGTGAACTCTGCCAATGAATTCAAGAGGAACAGGCTCGCAGCAAGCATACCAAATAAAATGCAATATTAAACCTTGCAGACACTTTAAAAATCACTTTACTGGTCCTGCTGTACTGAACCAATAAAACACCACAGCCTAAAATGATAGTCTCTCACTAAAGTGGATTAACGGTTTCTTGGAAGAGATTACTGAAAAGATATGTATACAGACTGATATTTCTGAGTAAAACTAGAAACACTTCTTACATACATGAGACTGGTTTATTCAGCTTTGAAGGCTAAATCATCCAAACCGCTATCCTTCCTTCTGGCCATCAGCCCCTACTCACACTCAGCAGATGGCTCACCCGAAGCGCAGGTGCCGAGGAGACGTTGGTGTGACACACGAAGCATACCCTGAGCTGCAGCTATGGTGCTTTGATTTGGCAGTCTTCAAACAGACAGCAATAGGTAATGAAAACTGGTGATCTCTCTCACACAGTTTATTTTAGAAATTGTTTTTCATTAAATAATTTTACTTTAAAAGTGAGTGCGGTTTTTTCTTGTGGAATTTTCTACATTACCCAAGATTCCTTGCTATTTGCACAATGTGAGACCTTGTATGATATTTCTGTAAAAGCAGGAGGCAGAGGATCACTGAAATAGTAAGGTGTTATTTATATCTTGTCAGGTTCGGACACCTTAGACTTCTTAAATAAAGTGGCAGAGGAATTTTTCATGGTTATTTTCTAAAGGTCTCAGTGAGAAGAAAATTTTTTTTTTATTCCAGCTTTTTCCCCCAAAACTTTTACCATTGCCTTTCCATATGCTATCAGTCTGTGAGTTCCTGATTCTATGGACTGTAGCACAGCAGTAAAAATTATCTCCTGGTTAAATGTATTTGCAGAGAAGCATATAACATATGGTTGCATTTGGAGGAGATAAATCTGAAGGAGATATTTTATTTTACATCATATAAAACTTTATATTGCCACCACATTCTCTTAAAAAAATCACCTCTTCTCTTCTGGGACATGATGTAAAACCATAAACAAGAAATTTTAATGGGCTCTGTTAAGTTTTAAGAGCCGGGATATGCAATGAAAGAGGGTATTTGGTTTGGATTGTTTAAAGCTGAAGTTAAAGGGGATCTCCCACGGTAGCAAGCAACATGGGCTGGAAGAAAGGTAACTACAAGGAACTTCAGCCATCGGAAGTTTATAGAGTGCACCAAAGATTTTGCCAGAAGGCACAAATCTGTTGACAGAGTAAGCCCAGCCACTAGAAATCCTGTTTCACCAGCCACAAATACAGATGAGAGAACAAAGTCTACAGATGACAAGCCTGACTTGGGACGTATGGCTGAGAATTTGTGCAAGAAACATGAAAGGTTAGAAGCGATCCTGGAGGTCATCATGTCCAGAGCATGGACCATGTTCAGAGCAAGGCAAGTTTTGACGGTGGGTATCACCTTGTGCTTTTGAAACTTGGTGGTACAGCTGCCTGGAGCTTATCACCATGGAAAGAGAAATCTTGCCCATCGCAGAGGGGCTGGTAACAGCCAAGATGGAACAACCAAGGGCCTCAGATATTGTCTCCACTGCAGTGGAAAAATACCAGAGAAAGAAAAGGGAAAACAGCGGAGGAGGTCACATGACGCACATACCAGATGAATGCATCAAGTTCAAGGACTTGGTTGTCATGAGTTAAGCAATAATTGGACCCCGGGGCTCAGCAGAGTTTTCTGTTGAGGGTTGAGCACTCCAGATATGCATTGCAGAGTCATGATCCTTCCCTGCTGGGGCGTCAGTCACGCTGGTTTTTGCAAACCAGAATATCTTCAACACAGATGACAGATGTCAAATTACTGTTTTAGGAAGCAAGGATTGAATTGCTTCAGGCAATCATGGATTAAAGTCCTGCCTTCTTCATCTTCGTCTCATGACAGTGTTACGTAGACCAAAAGGAGCAGCAGATAGCACATGGTGTTTCAGGCGTCTGGGTAACTTAATGGATGAAAATTAAGGCACCCTAGAAATTACTAGAAGTCACTGCTCGTCAGGGATTATAAAAATCAAAAATTTGAATCCTGAAATGGAATTTAGACTTTATCACTTGTCCAAACAACATTGCAAAAGTTTCGCTCTAGGCTACCAGGCTGCTTTGGCATGGACTATTATAAATTCTCCTGCTGGAGCCCTCTCTTCCACACAGCTCTGCCTTCAGTGCATCTAAAGCAAAAATAGGACTGAAACATGTAATCCAATGAAGAAATTGTTTCAGATTACAAATATCTGAATTTATAACTGATAATGGAACTTAAAGTATTTTTTCTTATGCTGGCTTCAGAAGAAAGTAAATACACACACAAACCTTTGCTGGGAATGGTAGCTACTTGGTAGAGATAGTTTACTGGTAACAATTTTTTGCCTCAAGTATTTTAACTTGTCAACATACTACTGGCAGTAGATTAAAAAAAAGTGAAATCGTTTATCTTTGCAAACTTCTTTAGCAAGTATTTATTTTGCAACCATGGTGCTGAAATTAAACATCTAGACAGATACATGTTTATATTCCTGCAACAACAAGACTTTTTTTTAAGGACTCCATGAATGTGTTGCTAAGAAACAAAGTCCTTAGGATATCTATGTCACTCTTTAACTTATCCTAATTATAAACATTTTTTTTTAAATTGCATTTGAAATTATATTTTTAATGTTTAACGATTGTCCAATCACTTTGGACGTCATCTTGTTTACAGGAGGCAGTGGAAAAAAGGGACAAGTGAGGTAAATAAAATCATTCTTAAAGCATCATCATTTGGAGTTGCTGAAATGTTCACAGGAAGCCTTTTTCCCCACAGAAGGAGGGTCAGATCTATTATGGCAAACAGTTGTGATTGACTAGACATTTGGTGTTTTTGTGTTATTAATTCTTCCTGTAACTTGCTGCAGATATTATGTTTGTTTGTTTTCTTGTTTCTTATGAGTAAGACCTAATGTTTTAGGTTTTGCACAATTTTCAGGCTCTCTGCTCAGACCCCTTGGTTTCCACCAATAGATATATTCCTCGATTGCGCTGCCTACCCGTTCTAAACATAGAACCTCTAAAAAGTCATCAGACTACAACATTTCTCCAGAGCTGGATGGGATTTTTTCCTATGGTATTTCTCTCCTGGAAGGGAAAAAAAAAAAAAAAAAAAGATGGAAAATGGAAGACCTTTCTTTTGGTACTGGAAGGAGTGTGGAGAACAGAGCTGGAAATACTGAGATCTATGTTCTGCTGCCCTGCTAGGGTTGGATCCTTTCTGCACACTCCCTTGCTCAGGTCTCAGAAAGAGAAGCCTGCTAATAAGGATTTGTACTCAGCCATAGCATTTTAAGTTACTTGAGCCAGGAACTGTGGGTCATAGATGCATGTTGTATCTATCTGCATAAAAGCAGAGCACCAACTACACTAAGCGTCAGACTGCAAATCTGTTTTAATTTGCCAGACTACATTAAAGTGAAATAAAGCAAGAAAAAGTATGGATTACTACTTACCAGGGAAGAACAAATAACAGATGATAGAGAAAAACCTGCAACAGTCATTGCCTTTTTCAGCCCTCACAAAAAGAAATTAATTGTGACCTAATTAGTTTAAATAACCAGGAAAACCTGGAAAGCCTGAAGAAAGAATGAGTTAATGAACCTTTGAGTTACATTTAAGAATCCTATAATGACGAGCAAGTATAGGACCTGCTCACCAGCCTGATCTCCTCCCATCAAGGGCATGGGTTCACAGAACAGCTGAGAAAAATTAACAGCTCCTCAGCAAGGGACGTCTCATAGCCCTTCCCTTTGCTGATGCACTTCCCCCCTTTGCTTCGCCCTTGCAAAATTTCTGGCACTGCAACACAGAGCAACTGGGTCATTATGCCTGTAAACAGCTACTCCCTCTTTTGGCGCACTCATATTTTTTGCCATTTTTGCAGGGTCAGTCAACTCACGGTGCATTCAAATGCCAAAACCAGTGCGAAGCACATCTGAAAGGTCCCAACAGCTCATCCTAAAGGATCACCATGGCTACAGAACTGGTATGTATTGCTGTTCCTGAAATAATTCCTAACACATCAGACTGAAGTAATAAAAATACTTATATGCAAATATCTGAAAATAAGCACACAAGGTGGACACTTTGCCTCAAGAATCAGATCAAAAAGACCTTGAACCTTGCTCTCCATCTTTGTATCTAGGTAACAAACTACGGATATTTGCCTAATCCCCGTGATGAGCAACTTGTTATGATGCTTTCTTTGCTTCAGCAAGTTGATTTAGCCAAGGCTAGGACCTCGGTTTAGGATAACGTGCTTCCTTATATAGCTTGCCTTTTCTTAAGATCCCAATTAGATTAAAATATTCTCCCACCCTGAGGATTTCCTCGGTCATTAGTCAGAAATGAGATTCACTTTCTTCCCACCAGAACACTCACTGTCCCTGCCTGCTCTGGGGACACTAATTACTGCCTAGCAGTAAACAGGCAGCTCGTGACTGCTCACATCGTTAGCCAACCTCTGAAGAGATCATCAGCACATTGCTAAGCAGACTGCCCTTTTCTCCCTGCCTGGGCAGTACTCAGATCCTAGTGTGAAGCTGTCCCATTGGTTTTTTAATAATCTCATATTCCATAAAACACATAATTTGCTAATCATACAACACAGCACATCGCTGGCTCTCCTGTGAGATGAAACACAAAGATAATCAAACCACTTTCAGTGGTGACAGATCCTTGGGTGGCTGTATCCTGAGCTGCCTCTGCAAGCTACCACGTCACCGGACAAGACAAAATATTAACAAGCAAAACTCACATTTCTTTCGGGATTCATAGTGTATGTGAAACTAATCAGAGTCTGTGTAACACATTGGCAGATATTTGGATAAAAACACTTTAATTCCAAACACCAAACTCTCTCGGTGCCACTTTTATTTGCATTTTCTAGGCGTGGACCCTCAGAACTTGACCTTGTCTGCCTTAGACCACCGACTGCACTGGGCTGCTCACGTGAAAATGAAGTGTAGCAACACTGATATCTCCTATCTGAATTCTCGCTGCCTTCCTCCCTGCCTTCACAACTGGTATCACACGTGCGAATGGCAGTGGCTGGCTTGAATCCAGAGTGAGGTTTTTTGTCACAAGGATTATTTTTAACAACTTCAGATCTCTTTTGTTAGGCAAAAATATCATAACTCTCAAGATACAGTTTGCTAACTTTAATGAGGCTTTGCAATTTACATTCAATATGTATTAGTACACAAAACATAAGAAATCACATATACATATAAACTTTTGTTTGTTTGTTTTACAAGTCAACCAGTATGAACTACACAAGCTACATTTATTCACATAACAAAATGGAACATTGATGAGCTTCATTCACCGATCAAATACCTCAACAATTTACGGACCAACACTTTTTTGCAGCTGCTAAAACAACTATCTTCCATAGAGAACAAATAATTTATGTCAACAGATACACTGGCATCACATTCTATGAAATGAAAAAGCCAAACTGAGCACTGACTGAACACTTCCAGATTTCAGCAGAACCCACATGAAAGCAACAGTATGGAGCTTATACCAGCATCAAATCTGTCCATGGTTTATCAGCTCTGTGACTGAGGAAATAAATCACATACAGAAATTCTTCAGGGTAAACGAAGCCATTTCATTCATTATAGGGTTATTTAACCCATTTATTTTTCAACCTTTTTAAAACAAAAAGGAAATAGCTTTTAAAACACAAAATTGATATATTTAAACCTTTTGGTTTTTTATTTTCTGACTTAAACTATTCTCACATACAACATGAACTTGTAGTTTGTGAATAGTTTTGGTCCCTCAGACTGTATTTTTCCAAATACAACAACAATCCACTAATGCAGTTATTTGAAATAAAGTAGGTAAAAATAACATTAGACATTACTATCCTAAAACAATCCCTCTGCTACAAAGTCTCTGATACTCTCATTTTTGCTTCTGAAGAAAGTACAGTCACAAAAAACAAAGCTTCTTTTAGCAGCATTAAAGGCGAAGGGCCTCCTGTGTCAAGGCCTGGAAACTCTCTGGTACCTTCAAATATACTGAATGCCCTCAGCTCCTCAGACACAGACCCTGCAAAAACTGAGCGTGCAGTTTGCTTTCACAAACACAACCACGCTCCCAGTGCAGTTCCCTGCAGAGGTGCTCGTTTGGTCACACACGTTTTTCATGAGACACGTGTGACCTTTTACAAATGAAGCAGATGTACCTCATGAGCATTTCAGTATACGCATTAGGGGAACGCTTCGGGAAACTTCCTTCAGTTTGGGGGGAAAAAAACACCTTACTCTTTTTACAGCCTAAGCACAGCTTTATGCCTGTTAGTTTCAACAAAATTTGTTGAAAGGATTGAAAACTCACTGATAGATCTGAAAATGTAACTGTAAGCAAGCTGAGCTGATCTGCTTCTGTGTTCCCACAGGGAACCTCATGTTTTGTCAGTGATTTGAAAGGAATGCTTACACTGATGAAGTTTGCAGCTCTCCCAAAAATTCATGGAACAGTAAATAATTAAGAGGTCAAGCCAATGAACAGAGGAAACTGGATCATTTAATAAGCTGGGCACAAGCAAAATGTCTTTTATATATCCAATTGGAAAATTCAATGCCTAGAAGCAAAGAATACCCTTACAGAAAGGAGGGTGGACTTTACCCTAGGAAGTAGTGACTCAGCGAAGGATTTGGGGATATCATTGCTAGATAGAATCTACCCCTTTTAAAAATCACCTTGGAGATCACTTTCACACTTGCATGGGTTCTTAAGAAGCCTGCTAAGGTAAAGGATTCGGTGGGAAGTATTATAAGGAACCCTCTTCACTTTAGTACCCAGAAGGGAGAAATACAGGATGACTTATCATTCTACTACCAGTTTTGGAAGGGATCTATTCTAAAGGTATTAAAACATTCAAGTGCATCTTTTGGAGTCGCAATATCAAACCGGTAAGCAACAAGAGCAAACCACTCACAATTTAAAACAAATGGCAAACCACTGAGCCTTGGAATTCATTTTAAGGTATTGCCCGTGTATGAGCGTTGCCTCCATCCTCTCTTCATACACTGTGTTTAACTTCATTGCCCCGTAGAGCTGAGTGGCTGTAGGTTTATTTGTTTGGAACTTACTGGTGACTCAGATATTGCTGCAACCTTCAAAGAATTCTTGATGGAGCTGAGTTCCAACATGTGTAAGTTTATGATGTGCACGCCACAACATCCCCTTGTGATCTTGTACAGGTTTCTAAGTACGGCTTTCCGGAGAAGAATGTACACCCAGGGATCTAAAATCTGATTCCACGTTGCCATTCGGAGAGCGAAAAGTATTGTTTCACAGGTCTCCTTTGAACGACTCTCATTTATCCCAATTCTGGCCATTGTCACCTGAAAATGGAACATTTTAAAATTATACATCGAAAAAATACACCAAGAGAGCATGCAATGAGTGAAATCATTTCAACATTATCTCTAATCTTCACAGCTTCACAGCATCAACGCATCCCACTTGCAAAGTACATACTTTCAGGCATGTAACATTTATCATCCTAGAAATCCTCTAATGTTTTGCATAGGATGTAGATGTGTCTCTGCTGAACCACTTCTGCCGAATCTTGAGGAGAGGATGGCAACCAGCCAGAGAATACCGTCCAAAACCAGGGGGTTATTTGAGCAAGGAATAAAAACTTATCCAGAATTTGAGCTAACACCACATGCCAAGACTGTTCCAGGGATGGATTTTTTCAAGGATAGAGGCCACTGGTAGATCAAAACATTTTTATGAAAGGTATTTATTTTTTCACATTTTCCAAATTAAAGTCCGCATAAGGGATACAGCACCTTGATTTCTTCAAGAAGATTCACATGTTTTAAGCTGCAACGGAACACAATTTATTGACACCAGAGGGTTTAGAGGTTTCTAGGAAAATTTAAGCCATGGTGACAAAAGCCACCCATACCCCTCCTCTTGCCAACGGAGACACAGAGCGTTTCATTCACCTGTGGAGGTGCTGCACATGGACAGACCTCCACCAGCAAGAACACTGCCAAAGCCAATAGTTTCACATGGGTGGGGGCATTAGTCTTCCAGTATAGCTCAGCAGGACTGTTTCTGGCAGAGGATACCCAAGAGCTACACCAGCCCAGTAAGTTCTGGCTGGCCTCCCCACTTTGCAGAGCTGCAACCTAGGCTTTGAAACACCAGCCCTAGTGAAACACACGCCGCTGGGGCTCCTGCCCCGCAGAGCTCTCCTTTATGGGCTTTCTGCCACTGAGGTTTTGTAACCTGAGTTCCTGTGTGAAGAAAGCCTGACTCTGCAAAGCCAGGAATCTGCCAGAGGACAGTAAATTATCTCTCTATTATTAATCTTAAAAGCACATGAAGACTTTTTTGGTAGAAGGATGAAACACTGTAAGGCTTTCAGTTCCAAAGCCTTTAAAGCGATACAGTTATTTAACTAAGAAATGGTATATTTTACAACTGATGTTATGAGTACACTGATTTATTGGGCAATGAGAGATAGGGTCAATCTGTCTGAGTGCAGAGGGTCATACTTTCACAAAGATACATTGTAAAAAAAAAAAAAGCTGAAAAATAATGAACGAAGAGAGAAAAACTACTGCTCAAGATTCCAGCAAACCTATTTTACTCCTTTTTAAATGTTTCTCTGTATTCCTAGGCCCTACCTGTAGCTTGCAGGTCACCGCATCTGAGTATAAACTTGAGCAGAACAGAGTGAACGCATAAAAGGAGACCGTATTTGCTTGATTAAGCATTTGATCAAGCGTTTCTGTATGGACATCTATGGGAGCAGCGAAGAGAGCCCATAGGAACATTCCTAAGGAAGCTGGTAAGACTGGCAGAAGCACAGCTGGGAACCGGTGCGAGGAGGAGGAAGAATGTCTGAGCACCGAGCCAATACAAACATATACAAGTCAGTTCCCTGAATCTGCTTTTCGCCCCACAACCGTTGGGTGCATTCCTCTCTGACATCAGCAGCCCACCCAAACTTGGACAACTCCTTTGGCTTCTACACGGGATGTTTTCTCAGGACAGTCCTACATTTTATTTATTAGAGGTCCAATACCACAAGCCAAACTCAGACGGAATACTCCTCACTCACGCAAGTAGGACCGGGCAGCAAATGACAGCACAACAGAGTTCACAGACCAACGTCCTTATCTGATATACCGCATGCTTGACTTAATACAGACATATAGCTTCCTAATCTGCTTCTTGATGTACTTCGAAATTCCATTTGTTGTTCTTCTCTTGCATTCTGCAAAGTTAATAAATGCCAAATCCAATGCAATTTCATGCCCAGAAGAGGAGGCAGCAGATGTTGCCATCTAGGAAAAGTAGCTCCATCCAGACTTTGTAAAACAGTATTATTCTCTCACACGTTACCTAGCAAACTTGTGAGATTCCTTTCCACTTAGTAATAATCACCTCTAAGTTAATCCATTCCTTTGCTGCTCAACTTGCTGGCTCAACATAAAGTACCTCTGTTTTGATTATGGATTTACATACAGTAAATTAGGACAACAAGGAAATTTGATACATAATTTTATGGATTCTGATACTTGGAGAAGCTTCATCCAGAACATTTAAGTTACCTCTTCTAAATCGTGGCCATACAAAAAATAATATAACTGAACTCACAAGTAGCAAGTAGAGCTCATGTACATAGCTAAATGCTTAAGCAACTCAGCTGTGAATCCCTGTATTGGAAATAATAAGATAAAATCTACATTCTCTACAAATTTTGTTCCATAAAATAAGCATTTTCTAGCCATATTACTTATATTACTTGGGAGTGTTATGCAGAAATGAAACAATGTTTCCTTTCTTGTATCACTAAAACCAACACAAAATGATATCCCAACTTTTTGAAGTTCTGAGAGGCTGAGATTTCCACCTAGGCCTGGACTAAGACAGAGAATCTCAGTCCAACCCCAAGCATGAGCATTTTTATCCTAAAACACTTGTGGCAGAGCAGCGGTAGTGACAGACATGTTACCATCACATTGCCTCCAGGTATGAAGAGAGAGAGCTTCTCACTCCTCCAAAGAGCCTGCACTGTACTGGCAGCTCTTCCGTGTCTTCTGAGAAAACACGTGAGAAGACCGCAGGCAACTGAAGCCATCTGCATGCAAAGAGAGGACAAAGAGGAGACCATGTCCTGGCTACTGGAGCTTTTTTAAGGTCATCTGATGATTTCTAGAACAAGACCCTAAACTCCAGCGGAAGAGGGGCAGAATGGAGTGAGGCCAATATAAATTATTATTTCTATCACATTTTCATGGCCATTTTTTTAACTTAAATTTAAATTCTTAAAATACTATTCCAAAGCCAGTTTGAAATTACAAATTATAAAAAGGCCTAATATGCTACCAGCTGTTTAATAAAGGATTTCATTGAAGCAAAACATGCAGGCAGTTTGTATTTGCTCCCCAGGTCGAGAAAGTCGTGTCACTGAACTGGCACAAGTCACCAGCTCAGAAACCGCAGCCAGTGCTTCCCGCAGTGCTAAGCTGACTTCTGAGAGCAGGACCTCCTCCGCAGGCACAGAAAGGACACTCCTTTTCTTATTTGACTAATACTGTTCAATAATTAGTTCAAAGTCAAGAAATCAATTCAAAGACTGACTTTTTTTTTCCTTCCATCAGGTTAGTATGATGAAGGAATTCTGTCCTCCGTAGCCAGCAGTACACAAGGGGGGAAGCGGGAAGAGGCAACGCGATTGCATCATATCTAGTTGCCTTTGATCTCCACAACTGAATTTAATATTCATGCAGATTCAGCAGTATGACTCAAAAAATTAATCCCCAGCTGGTAAATAATAAACGTAACTCATGACATTTTCTAACATATTTAGAAATGTAAAAATCCAAGTAGCATTTTGCTGAGTTATACAATGTTTATATGAAAACAGCTGTAGTATGTCTCCCTGGTTTGCAAAAAAATGAAAGTATCACATGACATAACCAATACAATTCAAACTTTCTTTAGGAAAGTAACTGTAAAAGCATAACTGTAAAAGTGACTTTTTAAACCAAGGCTGCCTGCTTGTAAGATACAAAGTTACTCTGACTCATATTAGTCCTTGTTGGTTTAAGGAAAGACCTGAGAATTCCCTGTCCCTAAAATTAAATACAGAGAAATCAAATTTGTGTCAAGCAAGGACTTGACACAATACATTAAACTTCTCCATCCTTTTTTTCCAATTTTAGGCTTCACTAAAACCAAAGCTCACTTTGCAAGATCCAGAGTCTGATGGAAAAATTTTAAAAACATTTTGAAATTGTTGACTTCTACAATTTCGCATCTAGCAGATAGCATCGGAGAACTGCCATTTCCCTTAGGAACAAAGCTTAGTGCAACAAACTGAAAAAAACTGCTCCAAAGCTTCACACCACTTTCCAAATCTAAACAGCATGTCTTTAATTTCCCTTCCAATTGGATCTCAATTATATGAGAACAACTAATAAGCTAAACGGCAGTGCTGCTTAGTCACATTCCTGTTAATACTCAAGGACAGCCAGTCAAAACAAGAAGCAGACTTTACAGCTAGTTAGGAAATAAGGCAAACTGTAATACTACTTTGATGCGTTTCAGCACATAGGTTCTAAATCCAGGTTCTATCCTTGACTTCAGGAAACTGGATAAAAAACAGTCACCAAGAGATTGGCATGGAAAGCAGAGCAGACAGGCCAATTTTGTTATGTGCAAACAAATATCAGAAATTCTCTTCCTCTGTAGCTCAGCCTTCAGGCTCCATTTCCCTGTGGGAACCTTGCAGACCCTCCCAAATCTCTTCCTCTTCCTTTGGATGTCATTACAAACAGTTCTGAGCATTTCCATTAATGGAAGAAAGTCCATGGTTTTTTTCAGTGTTTGCAGAATACTCATATTTTGTCACTGATGCCTATGTCGAATCAGAGGTGCATATCCTCTTCTCCTGAACCACAGAGGACTTCAGGTGGTATTCTACTGACTATGTCCCACTCCATGGAAATAAAAAATACATAATTATTTTGAATTTCCAGAAGTATTTGGAACTTCCATTATTCATACGTATTACAAAGAAGCTGCAGTTTGCTATAGGCAAGAGCTGATAGAAGATGATACTTTGTAGTACTCTATAAACACAAACTTTTAAAAAAAAATTTGCAAAAGAGAGGGAGAGAGGAATCAAAATGTATCTATCTTTACATTTCATGTACCATTTTATAGCTCCTAAGAACAGCCATTAGAAAAGAAACACTGACAGCAAATTGCCTGTATCGTTGCTATATAGATATTGGAGTATATAAACCAAGCATTTGTTGCAACAAAGCTGAGTATGCTTCATTTTATTTCTATATAAGTCAGTTTAAAAGCAAGGGCTTCCAAGAAAAATATGTAGTGCACCACTTCTGCCATCAAAATGTTAGTACACACACTGTACTACTTATGCCACATAATGCTTTTTATGTTATAGATCTGCAACATGTTTTTCCCCTAGTGTTTTCCTTTCCCTTTTTAAAAGAAAAACATGAACCATACCTTCAACTTTTATATACCAGATGATCATTTGGCCTAGCAAGTAAACTTTAACTGAGCATAGTGAAAAATGTGTATTTCAAAAGGAATTGGAGAAGACAAGATGCGTTACCAAGTTTTCCTCCACATTAAAGTCCAGAGGATACTTTTAAGGGGATACGTAATACTTCCATGGGTAAAATATTGCAGGATCAGCTCTTGACAAGTAGCAGCAAATTCTCCCATGTACACTTCTGTGAAAAAATAATAATGCCACTAAAAATTAACAATGGATCCACTGGCTCGCTATTCAGTAGGGGAAAAATCTGTGTCTACCTCCCGAAATCAAGTTCTAGTCCAAAACAGGTAAATCAAGGATGGTGCCTACTACCTGCCGTAATATGCATCCTTAAACATGCAAGTTTACTTATTATCCCATTAAAGGCAGCCAGTCTGAGAAAGACCTTTCCCCTACCAGGGTCGCAGTCTCTCTCGGGAAACACAGAACCCAAATGAGAATCAGACAGAAAAGATTCGGATGACCAGAGGTAGCTGAGGTTGCAAAAACATTGTGTAGAAGCTTATTTAGCCTCCATGTGCTCCGTATTTACCCCCCTTAAAATGGAGCTGCGTCAACCTTTTGGAGGTATTGTAAAGCTAAAGGCACTCAGAGCTCAGAGGTGTTCCCAAAGCACCACTGCTGTGATAAACATCAAAAAAGTATAGAGGAAACAGGAAAACACAACATTCTGCATGAAGTCAATGAACATAGTTTCTAATATTCCTTCTCAGACACAGTGGATTTTGTGATCAGGCGATTTCTCACCGGCCGATGATACTGCTTCATGAACATGGTACTGTTCAGAGTACACGTGCCTTTTCTCGTGTTGGCAAGATCGAAGCCTTGAAACAGTATGTCCAAGCACCCCTCTGAATTGGTAGGGCAGATCTCACACCAACTGAACGCCAAAGAAAGGACTGCAGCATAGCAGCAGACATGAGACACTGCAGTCATGACGTTAAATTAAGGCTCTGTGGGTGTTTGCCACCCAGCAGCTCAGCTCCGTCTGACCTTGCCGTATGATCCCTCCTCGCCGACGCCGTTCAGTTCTTCTGAGCTTTCTGCTCTCCTCGTGCAGGCTCAGGTCTGCAGAGGACTCTCAGTCTGTTGCACTCCATTACTGTGCCATTAGAGTCAAGTCTGACATTTTCACCATCTGTGTTTTTACAGCTTTATGCAAAATATTTATGGATGGCAACACACTTTCTGAACAAACATTTGGAAACATCATTTGAAATGAGATTTTTATGTATGCAAGAATTTGTCAAAATTACTGAAAAAAATGTAAAGTGCCACAACATTATACTCACTATTTATATTTTATTAACTGCCCTTGGCATTATCACGCTCTATATAAGGCAGGAATTCAATTATGAAGTAAGCCTCATAAACAGAAGGATTTTTTTGTGTGCATAAACTCGCAAACATTAACTGAAAGTGAAGCTTTTATTTATGTCAACTTTCCCCTTAGACACTACCTAGTTGCATCTGTTTTGCAGTAACATAAATTCAGGTTGGGCTTGAATGAAGCATTCCAGGTGCTTCATTCTCTCTTTTCACTCTCTCTCTTTCTCCAAAAGAATCCAGATATTTCTAACTTGGATTGACAGCCCTTTTTCCTTCTTTCCTTTCCTCCCCCTCAAAATTAGAATACTTTCGTTCAATAGCTGGCAATGTAATTATTCTCACAACTTAATTGATTAACTCATTTGAAAGCAAAGCAGAATGGATACGGATAGAGAAGATTTTAGCGTTGAAAACAGTAGATGACTCACTTCGTAATGAAAAGACATAGTGTCCGTACCAAAGTCAAATAAACAACCTGTTTCCTGAGCTACACGTTTTAAAGTTACAAAAAAGCCTGCTTCCATAGAGCGAGGAATGTATTGCTGCCTAACAACAAGGCCTATAACAAAAATCCCTTGTACAAAAAAATTAATTTTACAAATAAAATTAAAATATTCTTTACCCAGCAATGCTGAGCGAAACTTTACAGGACAATTGCTAGACCTATTGGGACCAGAAGACAATAGAGTATTTCTAATACTGCATAATAAGGACCATCCTGACAAACACAAACGAATGAAATAATTAAGTATTTAGGGATGTAAGGACTATACGTATTCAGGATCCATTTATTCTTCCATCAGGGTCAGTTGGGTAAAGCTTCAAACCCTGGAAATGGCCTATTACTTCTCTTCTGTTGCTTTGCTTTTTCAGGTTTTCACACTTATTTGGAAAACAATAACATTTTTATTCGTTAAATAAATATTCTCATTGATTTAGGAGCAACAGAACTTCTCTCACTAATACCCTACAAATACCCAAAGAAAGAATCACAAATAACACATAATACTAGGAAGAGAACTGTCTGAATACAGAAAAGAAGAGACAGTATACAGAGAACCTGAAAAAGGAGCTGCAAAGGTCCATAATTATAGAATGAATTCAGCATTTAATTACTGTTAATGCACAAGATCAAATCAATAGCTTAATTGAACTGTCTTTTCAAACATCACCACGTTCATGCTGCTTCATTACTAAAGTCATCCTCCACTGTATTTACATGTCTGAGGAGAGATACAATATAGATTCAGCAACCAGAGGCAAATCTTCCACTTACATCTTTGAGAGCAAGAAAATGTTCTTCTATAGGGAATGCAGGATCTGCCAGTTCTTACCCGGCCATTTTTTTAATTCTCTCAGATTTGTTACTTTTGTCTAAGAATCCAAGAATTAGGCTGAATTCTCTAAGGATTCCTTGGACAGGTCACTCCCTGATTTCAGAGGGATGGCACATACATGCAGGCTTTCAGGGCAAATACCACCGAACCCAGGGATATCCATACATACTAAAAGAAGGGAGAAGAATTTCACAGTGAGTCAGTCATGATATATAGTGGCCTTTTCACCTCTTCCAGAACTCAGGAATGCAGATGGCTTTGATGTGTGACCAAGCCTGCAAGACCTCAAGTAACAACAGGTCTAAAAAAGTAAAGAACCTACTCTATTGTCTACCAATAGAGTCAGACCTCCAGTTTAATAGTCTGAGAAGTTATGGTGTTTATTACATGGGTGTAGGGGGAAAAAGAAGAAAAGAAAAAAAAAATGTTAATTTGTAATTATATTTATGTATGTTTATGTTTACCATGTATGCAACATACACAGTGGAGGAAAATGAGATCTTTTTCATGATGGACTGGAGTACTAGTTACCTAATGACTTGGCACTATCTGATTTGCAGGATTTGCAAACCTGGCCGGAGGCAAAGGAAGAAGGGATGTGTTCCTTTCATGTTATTTAAAAAAAAATCACCTTTAAAAGTGACTTATTCTATATATCATTCTGGAGAAGTACACTAAGAAGCTATGAACGAAAATATCAGGGCTAATGAATTAGCAATATATTTACCAAGTTGGAATATATAATTTGCAATTATTTTTTTCTTTAATGTTGGCAAATAAATTAAAAGGGACTGTCGTGCAGCTGGACCATCTTTTAGGTGGAGAAGGGAAGAGAAAAATCAGATTTCCATTTAAGAGTGATTTATTTCTTACTACTTCTGCAAACCCACGCTCCTGGAAAAAGTGGATTCAATTTTATTTCCAATTCACTAATGAACTGTAAATCCTAAAACAAATTGCTGTCACTCACATGGATCCTCACCTCCTTCCTGCTTCACCTGCTGTTTTAACACCCTTCCACGCATTGAGGCAGAGGGGAATGCAGCTGGCCATGTCCCCGCCAGCACAAGAGTCTTCCTCCCCACATCCTCACGTCCTGACGTTGGTCATTACCTGAGTGATGTGGTTGCTCACAGACAGACTCGCTACATCCTTTACATCCTCCCTCACTCCCATAACTTTGGGGCGGCCGTGCAGCCCACGCACAGCCGGCTTACGCAGGGTTCAAGGCACCGGAGGCAGCTGGCAGCACACAGGTCCGGGACAGCAAGTAGGGCACCAGCTGGAGATCAGTCATTAACTTCCATTTCTCCAATGACAAAGTAATCTTTGGTTTCTGCAAGTTTAGTACCGAGGCCTAATTTTCTTTAAAAAAAACCTCAGTTCAGGACATCCCTTACACAAAGGCTCATCTCGAGGAAATCATGCAGAAACACAACTCCAATGCCATTCAAACCCACGCTTCGGCACGCACCTCTGAATGAGGTCTTCGCACGGCTCATTAAAAAGAGTTGCTACGAAAGAGGTTATGAGGTGCTCTCCACTCCCTGCTCTGTCTGCAGCAGGTAAGAGCAATCCTTCAGCAAGAGACAGTATATTACCTACAATGCGGCTCAGGTTCATTCAGCCACTCAGATATTTCGCCTCATCGAACATGAGAATGAATGCGAAAGAATGAATTGCAATTACTAAAACTTCACCGTAACTCCTGGTGTAAACCCTTTCTGCAATGTTCTGCTACCTGACCATTACTATTTCTACAGAACTCATGATGGGATCGTGCTCCGGTTCTGCTAGGCACTGTGCACGCACACAGTAAACAGGCACCTTCCTTCCTCGGGGAGCTTGTAACCCGAATTGCAATTCAGCAATTTCTGACTACTTTAATGTAAAATTTAACTCTTAAAAGCATGTGAAATAAGAACTATTGCTCTGTTTTAAATCTAAACAGCATATTTCCCAGAAAAGGATCCAAATAACGAGCGCTCTCAGACATGAACTGATTCGACACTGCTATTGAGACAAGCAACTTCTGCTAGAAAGCATTTATAATCACCATGCAAAACTTAAGATTGTGAACTAACACCATAATAACATAATAAATGTCTCACAGAATATATGAACGTATATCACACACTGATGTCTGTCATGTTAAACCTGGTGAGGATGGAGGAGTTTCTGGAGTTGTTCCAGGGGAGTGTATTTGTCCCAGAGACTTTTCAGCAACAAGTTTACCATTTAAAGACTTTCAGATAATCAGGAAGAAGAGCTTTCCTAAAATAACCATCTAAAAATGGTTATGCTGTGTATGACATTTTCCAAAAATGGCTATGCCGTGTATGATATTTTCAAGCAAGAATAAGTGTAATACCTAGGAAACAGGAAGAACCCACTTTTATCAAACAAAATTGGAATGTATATCAAATTGACTTACTTCTTAATATCAGGCACAGAATCCAAAAACTTTACCAACTGCATAAATAAGGGGAGGTTGTGAATGGAAATTTATCTGGCTGAAGATTTCAGAATTTGATTTTTTGAGATGGCAACTTCAAAATTGCAAAAAATCAAAATTTTCTATGAAAGTCACTGACATCTATTTGGAATTAAATATTGTGTTTCCATTTATAGATCTTTATGGTTTAATTATGTATATATAATATAAATTTAAAAATCAGCAGCAAGCAATTTTGAAAGAAAAATAGAACCACGTTGGTTTGAAAATGCAGTGTTCTCACATGACTGGAAACCTGCCTTCCGTTCTTTTTCTCTCCAAAACAAACCTCATTGCATTCTGATGGCACTACGTTTTCAGAAAAAGGCTTCATGTAAGTTTTTCCAAACAGCACAAGTAAACATAGATAACAAAAACTACAATTATGCTTCTCCAAAAGCCTCTGGTAAAAGACAATCTGTCAATCTCAGCTCTTCTTCCTTCCCTAGTTCGGACCATTACCGTAGGCCAATGTGCTGACCACTGTCCATTTCTTCTCCAGAACTTCTTTCCTGTTGAGAGAGTTTCTCAGCTGCTCAACTCCCTGACTTCTGTGAGAGGGAGGCAAACACTTGAATTACAAATATAGCCACAATTAATACAGAGTTTCTAAGCACTCCATGATAAATTACGCCCTGGCCCACACTTAAAAACATTTTTTTAGAATTATTCATATTTCTCAGAAAGGCTAAGACCCGTAAGATCTCTACAAACTGTAAAAGATGAAAATAGGAACAGACCAATTCTGAACACTGAAACGGTACCTTTGAAATTCAGTATCATTTTAGCTGGGTATACTTTAAAACGATCCTCATTCCATTTCTCACCTAACCTGGTGGAAATTCGCCAGCTGTGCCTCTTAAGAATCCAAAATAAAAGAAAGATCTCTACAACCAATACTAAAAAAAGGCATGAACATCTTATCCAAGGGTTTCTAGTATCATAGAAACACATTAGAGTAAGTGGATTGAATTTTTAAATTCATTGTATTAAGCTTTGTTATTCTCTCTCTGCACACACCTACAATTTCTTTCCAGGGAGTATTTTCATGGCAAAAGCGCGCTCAAATTGCCTGAGTTGCTGCTTAAACGTTATTCCACAGGAAACTAAGCTAAAAAGACACTTCTCCTTGACACTAACAAGAACTTCAATCAAAGTGAGTGTTCTTTTTCATCTTAACCTCTAAAATCAGCCATTTATTCCAAAATATTTTTGGGGCTATAATATTAGGAATGATGCTAACATTTCAGTGATTTAACCTTGAGTATCAGAAGCTCATTCAGAGGAATTCAAGTAGGAATAGTGATTGAATTTGCACAGTGTTAAAGGATGTATTGAGAAACTCGGCAAGCAATTAGAAGGCCATGATATGAGGGAGAGAGAGAGCCCTTTTTCTAGTGCAGCTTGAAAGACAAGCAAACTGATTGAGACTTTTTTCTTTCCAGAGGAGCTCAGGGAGCATTTTATTCAGTCCTGATCTGACCTCTTCTGACACAGCAAGGCCTGGAAGAGAATTAACACCCTACCATTGACAATAACGATTATGGTATCGATGCTTCGAACTATAGATAAATAGGCGTATCTAGCGGGCCTTCTGCTAGCAAAAAGCTTTTTTCTTTTCCCTATGAAACTGGTTCACTTATTAAAACCGTTGTGGCAGAAGTGGGCTCCTGAGATGGGTTTTCACCCGGCCCAAGAGATGCAATGGCAACGTCCAACGGGTATTCCCGTGGAGGTCCTGCAGCAGGTCACCTCTCCTGTGCTCATCAGCCTGCCACAGGCAGAGTGTGAAGTGTAGCCCAGACCCCACTCGAACCACATCTTCTTTACTCTGACAGCATGTCCCATCTTTGTATGGTGTCAACAGACAACCATTCCAGCAAAACATGACAAGAATTCAATGACAAAAGCCAGCACAAACATAGTAATTATCATTGATTATCTTCTTAAAAATCTGAATCTTGAAAAAGACAAAGTGTGGTTTTCCCATGTGAAAGTAACTTTTACAATGGCATTGAAAGCTGTAAGGTTAGCTAAACACGTTTAAGAGTACCTCCTTCAGTCTTCAGGAACAGATGACTGGAAATTGAATGTCTAATTTATTCTTTTTCAAAAGAAAAGATGGCTCTCCTTGTTGACAGTGCCTATGCAGGCACAACAAGCTCACGGAGGCTGCAGCTTCGACTAACAACGTGTTTTGCCAGTGGCTCTGTAAGAGAATACACTTCTGCAGAACAGCCACCCATGAGACCTGGGGTGGCCGTACTGTACATGGCGACAAGGGCCTCACTGGACCAAGCATCTTGGGACATCTTGTGTCTGCTTTCCCTCAGCTGCATTTTTCAATTATGAAAATCACCAGCCAGAGAGCACAAGAGAAGGGACAAATTTTTAAGTAACTACTTTGTTGTGGGGACAATACAACCAGCAATACTTGAAGGCATACAAACTTTAATAAAGCAATGAGCTTATATAAATGATGCCCATTGCACATATAGGCATAAGGCAGTACAACAGAAATTTAAACTTATTAAATTGTTAAAGCTTGTTAAAGAATACAGAAAACAGGAATGGAGAAAGATGCTTCAAGGGTAACAGGGGTATAAACTCCTGGCAAAGTGTCACTGTGCAAGCATATACGTGACCACACACACAAAAATACTAAAATAGGATGCACGGAGGACGGCCTTGTACAACAAAATACCTTATACTGTATGCAACTACATGGCCTAGAATTTAGTTAGTGTAAAACCTGTAACCCACTGACCTCCTTCAGCACCTACCAGCCATGAGCCTGTCTCAGCACCCGAAACACCTGGTGGAGCAGCCAGGGTGGGGTGGGCTGGGGTAAGGGCATTCCACCAAGAGCATCCCTGTTAGCACAGCACTGCCCTTCTCACCTCCTCTGGCAGCATATTCACTGAAAGGACCACTCAGACCAGCTCCAGCAGCTTCTAGGTTGGAGTGATTCAGCAAATTGTAAGCTAAATGCAGCCCTAGGTGCACGAAAACCAACCATCAAGCCTCGTTGCATGAGACAATCTGAGGACAAGAAGAAGTCAGAGCGAGTTCAGAGAGACACAATTAGCATAACAAATTGGAAAGGGAAGAGATGACATGAGAGGAGACTGCTAGAAATTAATCTAGGCAGTAAAAAAAGCAACTGAATAAGAGCTGATTTAATCATATGAAATAAATAGCTGAGATCTTTAAAAAGAAAAACAGAAAGAGAGGCTATTTTCTGCAGTAGAGGGGAGGTAAAACTGGAATGAAAGTAATCAGATAACTGCATGGAAAAAGATCTTAACAGAATAATTTAAATGTGAAAATATTTTTCTCAGGCTAAGACTGTGTTCCACACGTGAAAAAGATTGTACATTTCTCCGTATCATAATTTGTTCCCATAGATAAATTCACTCTGAAATAAACCCCTCACTTTGCTACTCCAAAAACAAAATTTAAAATGTTTTTATCCCTTGAGCCCCACAGAATTTGACGCACTGAAGTCAAAATCTGCTCATACGAACACAGCTCCAAGAACAAGCTGTTTCATGACAGGCCAGACGTCAAGTCACAGCCAAAAAACAGCTTTATATAACAATCTATTTCATCAGAGATGCTTGTCACAAAATGCTCCAGCCCAACTATTTGCTTTGGGAATCCAATCCCTAGGGACCAAATTTATCCAACAAAATTCACATATCCCTAGCAAAGGGCTAAGACTCTAGCAAGGATGAAAAAAGATGACTTACTACACAGAGAAGTTGATCTTACTATCTTTGGAACGTATTTTCCTGGAATTACCCATCACAAAGTAAAATTATTCAACTGTCAGAACAAACGTGCCCCTGCAAATCATTGACTACATAGATCATCAGAAAACTCATGAATTTCACTTGTTGCTTTTTTTGTGATTTCCCTCCTGCTCTCAACTCCTCAAAAGGAGATAAATGTTCCCCCACAAGGGAAGAAGCAGGGAGCACCCCTCATTCTGGTACTCCTCTAAGGAAAGATTCCCACACAGTGGCAGAAAACTTGAAAAAGCTGCTCATTTTTGAGGAACAAATGAGATGGAGATTCAGGAAAGGAATCCAAAGGAAGAAACGAAATCAGAAGGAAGTCCCTGTCCAACAGCCCCAGGCAGAGCCCCACATGAGCCATGCCATGGGCTCTGCTGCTGAAAAACACTCCAGGTCTCCAGGAGTCTTAAAATAGAGGTGGTGATTGATTATAATATTATATATTACTATATATAACATCAAATGTTAGATATATATACATATACATATACACAGATAGATAAAGGCACCAAAACAAGTTCACTACCACTGAGCAGGTGCAGAAGTCAAGTTCACTTCCACACCAGACACCATAAAGGACGACCCAGGGTCTTGTGTCTCTAATGTCATCTAAAAGTGATTTTAGCACAGGACAGTGACTGAATATATAACTCCACTTGGAAAAAAAAAAACAATTAAAATCTAATAGTGAAGTAAATCTGCAGTTGGATCACAGTATGGGATTGACTTGATTTTGGTAGCCGTGCACATATGACAATTGACGTAACACCAGACTAGATTAAAAACAGAAGAAAAATAAACAAAGCAAACCCCCCATCAGATGGAGAATCACACCAAATAAATCCAAACTCTTGTATCTGCAACGCACATGTGGCTTTCTCTTCCAAAAGTTGCTTTGGTTTATATCCGCTTTGGTTTATATAGAGGCAATTCACTCTCACATAACATTTTTTTCCATATACTCTTTGGGATAGGAAACGTGGGTAAAATCCGCAATTCAAAGATTGACACTGACTTCTAGACTTTGCTTTGAGAAAAAGTTAAAAAAGCAAATGAATGCAAAACAAGCATGTATTTAGCTACTTTGCCAAATAATTTCACCTATGAACACCTGCTCATATTTATTTCAAGAAATACATATTTAGGTATATGCTGATTAAATTATAGAATCTAAACAATTCATTTCACAAATTAAAAGCCCTGAGAGGTTCCAGATAAATCAGATGAGTCGATTTGGATCAGCAATTCTTCATAAATCATATGCTTTGATAAACCCTGGATCCCTCTATTGTAGCACTTGAGCAGTACATTCCTGGCAAAGCTTTATCCCACTGAGTCTGTATGCCCCACGGCAGTCCAATAAAGCTTGCTAAATTAACGCTGTGCTTATATCAAAACAAAGAGTTGGTAATTCAGAGAATTAACTTTGATGACAACTCTATGATCCTATTAGCCAAGAAAGGTAATACCTACCAAGGACCCCATCCCTCGCGTTCCCCAGACTATTGAACTCTGGCTAAAACACTACTTGTTCACTTCCTCGAAACTTTGTTTCAAGAACTAAATCCTACCTTACACTAACTTTTTTTTAACTTCTCGTTTCTCACATAAACTTGTCGATATTGCAGAACTATTTTCCATACTGCCAGGCTAATTTTGGTGATAGTTTGGCTCGTCTCATTTCAAAAGAGATCCAGAAGCAAAGCGTCGCAAATCTGGAATGCAGAGAGGGCACCAGCAGATTTGCCACTTGCACCAGCAGAATTGCTTGTGTATCACCTCCCTCTGCAACACAGTCCCCAAAACTACCAAGAACAAAATTAAGCAAGAAGTCATTCACTGGTCTATATCACCAGCTCATGAAAACACCAAACTCTGAAAAGACTCTGAAAAAAAATTTGCTGCTGGAATAATAATTCATTGTCAACTACAACTTAGATGAAATTAAATACTTTAACAAAAGTAGTGTTGTGATTTCATTAAAGATTGTCAAGATTTTAAAAATTATGCTTTTATAATTAACAAAAATTGAAAGGCTTAACAAAATTACCAACACTGAAAAAACAACCACAGTAGTTGCAATTTAGTGTTCCTTCATATGTTGAATAAATGAAGTATCTCTTTTGAACTAAAAAAGTCTATAGCTCTTTGATACCCAAGGGCTTTTTAAAAATCACATTAATTCCAACCTTTAAGGACAGTTATTTTATCTGAAAATAAATGTCACCAAAGGATAATATACTGTTTTTTTCATGAAAAGTAAAGCCATCATTTGAGTTGCTTTTCTTGAAAACTGTTCTGAGGCTTGCCCCAGACAAATCTCAGGAGGTGTCTGGAAGTAACCAGAAGTAAGTTCACTACAAAAGCTTGCTTCTGACGACTTTGTTTATGCTCTGTACGCAACAGCCTGGACACTGACAAAAGCCAACATGAATTTAAACTATGCTGTAGAGCAAGTCTAGAAAAATCGGTAGAGAAGCAGGGGAAAATTCTGTGTGTGTTGAACAAAAGTGAGAGAGTTTTTGTGCATTTCAGTAATGCAGAGATTTATATCCAGACTCTCTCCTTGAAGTCTGCGATACTGGATTAATTAAATGCTACCTGCCTACCTAGCTGCAGCTAGGCTAATATCAGTATCTAATTCAGAACTAGTTCAGGTAACTCCATACTATACCATAGACAGTGAGTGGATGAGATGTAGCTGGATCTGATTCAGATCTCAGATTTAAATTTCTATATTTGTAAGCTCACACTGAAATTGCTCCTCATTCACACCAGTGGAAAACTACGGGACCTTGTTTCTAGAAAACAAATTAAGATTTCCTACTACTTGTAACTTAACCTCTCTCACCCTAGTAAGAAAATAAATTTTCTTCAGGTTTACTGCAGTAAAAAAAGTCACAGTTAGTATCAGCTTTATAATGCCATCATACAACAGGAGCCGTCAAATTCTCTCCCATATCATAATCCCAATTCCTTTGACCCTGCTGGAGCACACGCTAACATGAGCAACACTTACCGTCTGGGAAGAGTCAGAGCAGGTACCAGCAAGCAGTCCTAAGTTACAGCTGGGACAGCTGAGAAAGCGCACCAACTGCACAGAGCAGCTTTGCTAGTCATCTGTCCAGATTACAAACCCAGGTTGGTCAGGTCTAAACCAAATTTTTATTTTAACCCACTGCCAACCACTGTTTTTTAATACAAATCTAAAGCAAAGCCCTTAATACCCTGCTAATGGAGTGGAGGATTTTTTACGTTCTTAACTGTTACCTTCCGTAACCCAGTTCACAAGTAGCAGCAAACAGTAATAATAACAATGAACAGACTACCATAAATAAAAAATTATATGAACCACAGTACAGACTAAACAGACTTGCCACTCCAAGATTTCACTGAATTTTTGGACAAGCTCAATATTTGCTCTGATTTATTCTAGCCACCATTCTGCTACCCCTGTCTGCTTCACAGCACTAGAAATAAAGTCCTCACAGTCCCTACACATTTTGCTTACTCAATCTATTTTGCTTATGATAGGAAGTGGAAAGTAATTACCATTTTTGTTATAGATGCATAGGTAAATACATTATGGGCAATATGCTGTAAAATTAATACATTGAAGAATGAATGGAGCTGTTATTACAGCTAAAGCACCTTAAAACCTGGAGACAAAAAAGTGTAACTTTTATACAGTGATGTGCATTAAAAATTGGCAAACACGTTAGGCTCTTACCAGGAATGGACTCCAGCAAATGCAAGAAACACACATTATAGCCAAGAGCTGAATGATCATTTCAAAATGATGAGATCTGCCTTGTCTTTGTTGACTTTTAAATTTGACTCTTAAGAGGGTAATTCCTGTGACAGCATTGCACAAGAATGAAATAGCAAGGGCGAGTAACCCAAGGCAAGAAAAAAGTAAGAGATAAAATCTGTCTTCCCAGTCCTCAACATGTTCTGTTTTATAGAAGCACCAGGTCCTCGATGCTTGAATTTGATAGGCTCTAAACCTAAGAATAGGCAGCAAAGCTATAAGAACAGCAAACACACATACCATAGTCAACATCATTTTCACATGTTTAGAAGTCATTTTTGTAGAGTGAAATATTGGCTGAGTGACTCCAATGCACCGTTCAACAGCCATCACACTGCCCAGGAA
>NW_009212159.1:137495-138570 GCF_000690835.1 Fulmarus glacialis
CAAAGAAAACCATGCAGATGCCAAAAACACTGCAAAGAATGTTGGACTGGTTAAATCGAATCCAGTCTTTATCTGATGCATACACGAACACTGCAATGGCTCCATTGATGAGGTGGCCAAAGAGATCTGTGACAACCAAACCACTAGCAAGAAGCAAAAAGGAGGCTTTCGATTTCTGCCTAAATCTCTGATACGCCTTCATGAGAATTGCTATTGCAAGACTGTTGGATAAAATTCCCACCGTCATGAAGATTATTGAAAAGAAAACTGAAATCTTCTTCTCTGTGTGGCAGGTTGTGTTTTTCAAGATTCCAAATCCAGCCAGCCCTGGTGATTTTGAACTGTTCATGGTTAGGAAAGGAGAGGCAGCCCTCAAAACATTTCAGCAGTCTTGCAATCAAAAGGCATCTGCAATATTAAAAACAAATACACACATACTGTAAAAGGCATACCACTGTTCAAATGACATTTGAAGCAGAAATTCCATAATATTAGTCTGTGGTACAAATCTAATTTTCTGGTTTTCTGAGTGATGTGATATGGCATCATATTTTAAGCGCATCAGTCACAGGATAAAACAATTACCTGCATGCATTATACAATGCAGATATAGCATACAGTATCTTTAGAGTCTCTGCACATATAAGATATACAGATGACATATAAAATATTTAGTACTCATGTACCTATAATCAGAGAAACCATCCAAAACATTCTGGCAGTTAAACTACATATATAAACAAATGTTTTTGCAACATACTCCTAGAATGAAAGTATTTATCAGCACAACCACAGTCAAAAGTGAAATATTCAAACTGGAATGTTTTGAGATGATAATCACTCCATTTTTCTCCTCACTGTTAAGCATTTATTTTCAAAACAATGTCCTAACATCTTCCAAGTAATTCTCCTCTCACAATTCAATGTTTTAAAGCTTTAACATAACCAACACTGAAGTCTCCTACTCCGCAGTTCCCTCACTGAAGTACAAGCTTGTATTTTAGACGCTCCCTTATTCAGAAGCCAATTCTGCAAGTTACTTCACACTTTATCTCCCATCTCTACTCTCAGGACA
>NW_009212159.1:138589-138802 GCF_000690835.1 Fulmarus glacialis
TTCCTGCTGGCAAAAACTTCCCATGCAGAAAAAAGAGCAGGCTTTACTAATGCGCCGCAGAAAGAGGCGGTGAAGTCTCTCGACTACTGAGCTAGATCACAAACCGGGCATGCCCCCGCCAAAGGCATTTCCAGCACTCGGAACTGCTGGACGGGAGCGCAGCCGGCGAACTCCCCAGCGGAGCGCCCTCCCGTCCCGCCTCCCTCCGGCGCG